>NW_015112653.1:123305-191923 GCF_001443285.1 Poecilia latipinna | reverse complement strand
AAATTTTTTTTTTTTGAAAAAAAAAAAAAAAAAAAAATTCAATTTTTTTTTAGAAGGGTTTTAAAAAAAAAAAAAAAAAAAAAAAAAAAAAAGCACCTTTTCCTGCTAGACTTAATTAAGATTCCAGTGCAACCAACTAACGTCAAGAGCCACATATTAAAAACAACATGATGGTGGCAGTATCATGCTGTGGAGATGTTTTCAGGTCAGGAAGCTAAACACACAACGATCATGAAAGAATCCATCTATTCCTGAAGCACATTTTATTAAAAGAAAATGGTAGCAGAAAATTATTTACAGGAACCAAGTAACATACAGCCCCCTTCATCATCCCTCACTCCTAGGATGGAGGGACTCCCCATGGCAACTATGGGAACCAAACATTTTATAAACAAGACAAATTTCACGACATTTTAAAATTCTTGAAGCTCAAAAGTTTTTACACTGTCTTATAATGGTGATATAGCATTGGCTTTTTATTCAGGGACGGTTGGTATTATTTATATGTAAAGACTCAACAGTAAAGCAACACAAATCTATAGTTTGCTTCGCATTGTCATTTGAACAAAATCTAAAAAGAAACTATGTAGCCTCTCCTTCCACTTCATAATAATGCACTGATAATTCAAAAATAATCTTCTGCGTTGACCTGCAACATGAAATCAATTTAAGTTTCTAGGTTTACTGCGAGAATAAAATTGTTCTACATACAATATATATTGGAATATAAAGTAGTGGATGAAATTGCATTATTTTTGTCTTAGCTGTATGTCACGGCAGTTAAAGGTAACTTTCATATTCATCTATTTATTATCGTCATTACTACATAGGGAAGAACAGGGGGGGGGAAAGGCTAATGTGTGCAAGACCAGTGCAACCTGTGGTTTTCATGTCTAACATGTCCAATATATTGGCTTGACTACAGAGACCTCAAGAGTTATCGATCTGCTGCGCTAGGAAGAGGGAGTTGCGTCGGAAAGACCAACTTGATCTCCCTGCAGCTTTTAAAATGGTATTTCAGTAAAAAGACGAAAAGGAAAAAGCTGCAACTAAAGTATTGGGGTGTTTTATAGCTGAAATTACTGCTGAGGAAGAAGTGGGATTTATATGTGTAAAGTATCTCAGCAGCAGTATAATATTCCTTCCCGCCGATGTTTTGGCAACAGTTATTTCTAAAATTTATGAAGAGGTATGACAGGGCATTATCAGAGCAGCCCATAAATTTGAATCATTTAATTTTTGGGGGGTGTTGAATGTCCATAAAAATGGTATTCAAAACGGCAATAACCTTTTTTTTTTTTTCAAGATAATGTATTGTTTTTGTTAACATGAATTACATTTAGATATACTTTATAAAATGTCAGATTTGTTTCCCTTCCAGTCGAACAACAAACAAACACTTTTCCTGTTTTAGGTCTGTTAGGGTTACCAACATCTAATTTCAATTTACATTCTTCTACTTTAAACGTTTACATGCATCTCCTAAATTATCTTTTAAATTGTGTGACAAACATTGATTATTTTTTCCACAAGTTTCTTCAACTAATTTGCCTGGATGTAATATGATCAATAATATCCAACCTAATTTAGATCAAGTAGCAACAACTTTGAAATAGTTTATGGCGATGTACAGAAAAAAATAACACAAAACTATAATTTTGAAACTACTGAGCAAACTATTTGCAATTAAGAAAAGTTGTTAAGAATGGTTGATTAAAGGTGGGAACATAGCTGAAATAAAAAACTGGAAAAAATAAAGATTTCAAGGACTGCAGTTTTGAAGAACAAATACCTCTGCTATAAAGAATGTTTTCATTTTCCCAGAAATCAAACTCTTTGTGAAGATTTAATAATACATCTGATGTTTTTTTCTTAGACGTTGTGTTCTGTTTGTTCAAAACAACAACAAAAAATACAAACAGAGCAACTCAGTAAAGTTCGGGGGGAAAAAAGTCAATTTTCAGCATAAAATTAAAAGCAATTAACTGAAGAAGCACAACACACATATCAGAACTGCTAAAGACATAACATCACAGCAAAAGTCCTTCATCAAATCTATTGTTGAATATCCTGTCCTTTTCATTGACTGGAAAAAAACTTTGGTGTTTTTCTTAGTGAGTGTTCCCCAACTCTGGTCCTCAGGGCCCACTGTCCTGCATGTTTGAGGACGTCCCCTGCTGCCACACACCCGACTTAAATGAATGGGTGACTAACTGGCTTCTGCAGCAGCTGATGGCATGCAGAGGAGGTAAAGCAATCATTTCAATCAACCGTGATAGAGCAGGGTCACCTCTAAAACATGCAGGACAGTGTGCCTTCAGGGTGAGTGTTGTGGACCACTGTTCTAAATAATTTTCAGATTCTCCTTTGTATAATGTGCTTTGTACCTGCTGCCCTCAATTCCAGACTCAGAAAGGAAAAAAAAAAAAGAATGCTATCCTATGCAGATGACACTAAGGTTTAAATGTAACTGTAAAAATGCTAAAAGACTGCCTTCGACTCACAAGTTGAAGGCTTTTGAGTTGTCTTAAGTCTTAATTTTCTGTATTTCTTTGAAAGAAGTACAATGGTCTATACTTTTGCTTACCAATGTTTCTTCATTTGTGGACATGGAAGACATTCAAGAAATTTTAACAGCACAGACATGGGTATGGTTGGTGATTTTAGCCTCAAAGGTCAGAAAAGTGCAGTGGTGAAGCAGTCAGCAGAGGCAATAGGCCACAATATGTCAAATCTCTCAGCTAGCCCACTTGCAGCAGCACAAATTGTTTGATTAGGTGACGCTTGATGCACTGAACACACTGAACACTATCAGAGGAGGGAAAAGGCTGCTTTTAAATCTGGTTAGGTTGTTTCCCCCTCATGTTTATGTTCTATTTCCCATTACATGCAGGCAGCTAAGTCCAAATCGTGAGCACAGTACGCCTAATGATGAGTTTTAATAAGAGAAAGAGCTCGAACCTACCATTGTTTTGAACGTGGTCTTCCAACATCTCATTCTTTAGGATGCTGCACAGCTCAGACAGGGTTTCGAGGTGTATGATGTGGATTATCAGCGGCCGGAGAACATCGTACAGCGACAAACACAACTTCTCTAAAAGTTCGCTGTCAGAGATTAAAAATCACTTTAGTGAAATATTAAAACGTTGATTTCAACACTCAATCAACAATTTCAAATTTCTAGAGTGGATTTTAAAGAGCTCCCGCCCTAAGCAACACACAGTTCCTGCCTACTTGCTTACTGTAGCGTGCTGTCCATGTTCAGCTGCTACTACTCACTCTAATTTAGACGTAGGCTTGGTGAAGAACTCATTAAACAGCTGATGTTCATCCTGACACACATGAACCATGAAGGTACAGCCACTTCGGACCTGTAGACACAATTAGCACATGTTCCTAAACTCCAAATACAGGTCATTGCAAAAGCATAGATGCCCTATTAAAATATTTTACAAGCAAAAACATCAATATATTATAGTTTATATGATAACACATGGTGAAAATGCTCGATTCTTCCTCTGCCTGAATCTGTCGTTGCGTCCTTGGGCAAATCACTTCACCTGCCTTGCCTGCTGGTGGTGGTCAGAGGGGCCAGTACAAGGCATTTACCATAAATGTGGTACAAAAAAAATGTGCTTTGCATTTGTATTCACCCTCTTGACTCAATACTTTGCAGGGCCACCTTTGGCATCAAATACAGTTGTAAGTGAACCTGTTCTTCACATCTAGAAGCTGCAGTGTTTGCCTATTTTTTTTTCTCCAATCTATTGGGTAAAATTTTAATAAAATACATTAGAATATGTTGTTGCAATGTGAGGACATGCATAAAAAAGAGTTGAAATAACTCGAGTACTTTTGAAAGGCATTCAGCGCTAAGCAAATTGAAAAAAAAAATATATTTAATCTATTTCCGTGCCAAGTTCTAGGTCAGGCATATTCACTCACAGTTTGAAAATTAAATATGTTGGAGGATATTCTAACAGGATTGTGTTTCTGCCGATAAATTTACTTGAACGAAAAGATCAACTCTCTTGACACCTGCTGTACACAATCTGAGGTCATGCTAATTTATCCGGCGCGTGGCTTTCTGCCTCCTCAAACACTCCAGAAAATGTCCCTGGGGCCGCATGCTGTCCTTTCCACGTAAACTAAAATGTCATCTTCCAATATCTAAAGGGCACCTCTGGCTTTGAACTCTCCATGCCTTACCAGAGCGCAGTGGTCTTTGCTGTTTTGCTTGGTCAAGTCATTAATGGTGGATGTAATGCAGGGATTGAGCAGCTGCTCTCTCTGGTCAAAATAGCACTGGTGGATTTCATCTAGCAGCTGCTGGTACCTGCTCAGGTTGGGAGACAGAGAAGTCGATTTTAGAGTCTTAGGAAAATATATTTATAAAAGGTAGCATGAAGCCACTGCTTTGATGAAGAAAAACAAATAGTAGCACTTACTCTGGGATCTTCTGTGCTCGCTGCTCTATCTGTTCAATCAGAGACTGAAGGGAGGAGATGTAGAAGTAAAATGTAATTTATAGAAAATAACCAAATATAACAGGCTGAAAATATTCAGGAAATAAATATACTCACTCTAACTTTAGGTGCAGCAGCTCTAAATTTCACATAATAAAGTGTAAATGCATTATCTGCATTAGTGAGACCCATTGGATCCTAAGAAAACAAAAACAAAAGTATGGCATGACTAATAATGTCCTAAAACTGGCAGACCTTTAAAGTTTCAGCAGTGAACATTTTAAGTTATTTGCATTCATCTATACAGAAAAAAAACCCATCTTCATACAAGATAAATATTCCACAACTTGAACCGTTTCACTGTCATTGTTACAAACTACATGTACCAATAAACAGAGTTTGCTAAAACCTACCAAGTGTCAAACTATGAAGACAGGGCACATTTACGCTACGACCTCAGTATATAAGAATATACAAAAACAAAAAAAAACAAAAATAGTTTTTTTTTTTTTTTTATACTGAGGACAAAAAGCTGGCAACGAACATATATTCAACTTTAAGATGCAAATAAGTAAAAACTCTTTAAAGCCTTATAATGAAATTGATAAATTTGGATTTTTTTTAAGATTGCAAAACCTACATATGATTAAAAAACAGTACTTATATGTGAATGGTGCTTATATGTGAATGGATAACAATAAGGAAATAGTTGTTTTTTTTAAATAGTCCTTTTTTAAAAAGAAAAAAAGGTGAGGAAACCGATATATTTTATATTTGTTGGCATCATCGTCCACATTTCAAAAAAGGAAGATCTTATGCAAGTATAAGCAAAACTAGAATGTCTACAAGAAAAAAAGATACTTAATAAAAAAAAATCTAGTAAGCACCTAAGGAGGTAAACACACAGGCTTACATTCCAATCACAGATCACTTTTAAGTTAATAATTTATTCTTACCCTTTTTGTTAACTGGCTTGTAAGAGATTGCATAGTGTTTACGATGTAGACCTTCATGAAGTGCATAGCTTTAGAGAGACACTGTTTAAATTTAGCCAAATAAACTGGATAATCCTTGAAATTTGGCTGTAACAAAAAAAAAAAAAGAGTTAGAATTAATTTGTGTAGATCACTTAAAAACAGACATTTTTGCTTAAAATATGGATTTTGAACACCATCACTGAACACATCTACTATGTAACACAAGACCACTGAAACACCAACTATTACATGCAGTCATGGATTAAAGCATACGATTCAGGATTTTTATAAATATAAATTACTACACATTACTTACGTGTGATGAAACATATTCTATGCAATCATCCAATTTGGACAACATTGGTATAAAACCTTCACTATTTACAGATAAAGTTGGAGAATTCAGTTTCTGCAAAACAATAAAAAAATAAGCAAAGATTAAAGTCATTTAAATGCAAAGTATTTGTACTGTTATTGCAGTTAGTCTTGTCTGTGAGATTAAACGGGGTAAGAGACTATATTCTTTATTTTTTTATGAAGAGTATTACACACCTAAGTGACTAACTAAAATATGATCTGTGTAATGCAGTATATGTTTTTGCAATATGCAGAAGGGAAAAAAAAAAAGCCCAGCCTACTGTGTTTATGTTTTCCAACTCATTAAAGTATGACAGTTTCTGCTGAATGCTCTCTGCCAGGTCAACAAGCTCTGACTGCAAGGTGAAAAACAAACAGTTAAAACAGGTTAGGAAAAGTCCTCTTCCTATTTAGTTTGTGCACCAACATACAAATATGGAGCATGTTGAAACTTATATTGAAAACAGATTAGAAATAAGATTTCAGAACAGCAGACCAAAACATTTTCTCTTCATCCTTTCACCATGTGACACTGTGGATCTTCACAGCATATAGTACTTTCAAGACTTCACCTTTTGAGTATCATCAATTCATTTACACAATTTCAGCTCAGTTTTATTCACGTAATAATACATTTACAACTAGGATTTTCAAGCTTCAAAAACTGTAGAAAAACAACTGAAATGCAATTTACAGACACTCTATGGGCAAGCGATCCATTTAAAAGGTTTCAGTGAAAACAACTGATTTTCCCTTACTTGTTCTTTGAGCAGCTGTTCACAGGCCTCATGCAATGCCCCGGTCTTATTGGACACAAACAGGTACTGTTTCTGAAGTGAATCCAAATGGTCAAGAGCTGCATTCACATCTTTCAGAATAGCATCACACTGTTCTTGGTAGCTGTTCAAATCATCTCTGGTTCTCCTACATGAAAACAAAGAAGGCTGTGATTTTTCTGAAAAAGTAGACAAAGTTATGTGGGTTACACTCACTGTAGTTTAACAGAGTTTGTGATGTGTTACTTACAGAATTTACAAATACATTGCACTTCAAGAACAAAACGAGAGAATGCACATAAGGACCTAATATTTTTAATAATGTTGATTATGTTTTAGGGTCTGTATAAAATCTTAAATTTTTGTATTTCAGCACCTGTACTTTGCGCTCTCATCCAAGTCCATGTTCGTCTGTAACTTGGCAAACCAGGCAAAGAACTGGAGGGAAGCAAACAGCGTCGTATTACACCATTAGACAATGTTCCGCAGGGAAAGTTCAACTGGCTACACTTACCTGCTGTGCAGTTTCTATCCTGTCATTTTCCATTTCGAGCATCTGAAAACCTTTGAGAAGGACGTCCTCTGTTGAAGCAGGCACAGCTGCTGTGAACGGGGACTGCAAGGACCGAGACGAGAGGCTGCACAGGTCCTCAATGGGCAGCTGCACAACAATACAGGAGTCACTGACAAGGTTTCAGCTAACTTGGAGGATATCCTGGTACAAAAACAATTGCTAAAGCATGCTATCTGCTAGGCTAAATTAAGCTAAAGTCAACTGAATGCAGCACTAAAATACACGAGAACCAATTCAGTCTCATACAGATGCAAAGTAATTGTAAAGTTAACTTCTCCAGGTATTTAGGAGTGGGGTTAGCATCCAAGTTAGCCAGCTAGCTGTGTGGAGTCTCCTCTCACCTCCGAGGGAACAGACAGCGTTTCAGCCGCAGCTCGGATCTCCAGGACAGAGTCCATTTGCTTCTCCGTCAGGGGGGCCGTGGCATCCGTGCGGCGGTCCCATAAAGACAGTTTCTCTCGGGTTTCCTTGTCTGTTAGATCCAGAAGCGACAGATCTGTGGACGCCATCGTCACTGAGACAGCACCAACGTCAGCAGCAACAACGAACAGGTTCCTGTTCCGGGAGTTTGGGTGGGGCTTCGTGAAAGGCTACACCAATAGGCTTCAAGAAGAAAGTGGGTCTCTTCTTTTCCAGTCAGTCGGCAAGTGACTCGGTAAAAAGTCGGGTCATGTGTAGTTCGCTTTCCTAAGTACGGAATGCATCAGCTGAAATCAAGGGACTGTCTGACAGTTGGCATCCGTCACTAAAATGAAAACATTTCTATTGATTTTATATCAATCACACACCCCTGCCGGCTGCCGTTGTTGAGTGTGACAAAAGCTGTTCGACACGCCATACGAAGTGCAAACTCCGCTTACCGGTTTCGCGCCTCTCCGGCGTGTAAATGGTGCAGAGCCAGCGAATGGAAAATCATAGATAGTATTATCAAGAAGTGTGGGCTAATTTATTCTGAGCTACTTTCGCCACAAAATATTTCTGAAGAAAATAAGTTACTTTATACTCTAATGCTTACCTAGAGTTAAGTTACAGACTCACTTTAAACTAAGCAAAAGAAATCAAGATTTTTTTTTTCTTTAATGCTGGACATTAAAATCCTCTAAGTAGGAAGCAGTGTGTAACATGCAATATTTTTATATTTTTCAAAAACAAAATTTGGTAAATTTTCAAACAACCTTAAAAGTCAGCAGACACATCTACAGAATCCATCACACCAATCAACATTTGCATAGAAATGTAACAAAGACTCACTTATGTGTCACAATATTTACTATGTGCAATGTCTTCACAGTTTCAAAGTTTATAATCCATTGTTTTTTTTTTGTTTGTTTGAACTATTCAATACCCCACAGAGTATTATACATAATTGTGCAAAGCAAGACTTTCGAGATTTAGGAAAATAGTTTAGAATTAAACACAGTCCTCTTTGTTTATCTAATATTTTGTCACTTTCAGTTGTTTGGTTAATCATTCAATCCATATTTTGAATGAGTTGTTTTTCTCTCTACATGGTTTTTTTTAATACTGTTAATTAATTTTGTTATAAAACTTGCTATATTTGAATAAATAATTTGTAGGGATTTAGTTAGATGACTTGAAAAGCAAAACCACTTTATACATATATATTTAGAAACTGGTTTATATTCTCAAACCTAAGCCTTCCTTCTGATTAAAATGTGGATAAAAGCAAAACAGAGATCTAAATATTTTAAAAGTTCATATAGTCACAGAATTGTTCTCAGAGTTAGAGTCTCTCGCCATGTACAGTATCTATTACAAAAAAAAAAAAAAAAAAAAAAAAACCCAGTGGGGGGGCCCCGGGGAAATTTTTCTCACATATTCATCATAGAAATTGGGCCATTTCTGTCCTCAGTCTCTCTGAAAATGTAATTTTAAGGTTTTCTGATATCAACACACACTGCCCTAGATTTTAAAGCTGCTGAGTCTGTGATTGGTCTGTCTTTTACATTGAAAGGCAAAACAATAAGTGTGTTTTTTTTTTTTTGCTTCATGCGGGAACATCCTTTTGTCTCATGAAGAGAAACAAATACTCGCCAATAAATACTTTATGAGAAACAGCATTTTTGCACATTTTAAAAACATGTGCAGCATAAATTCAGTTTTGTATGTGCCTCTTTTTTTTTTGCCTCAGAGGTATATTTTGTTTTTTTTAAATAAACATGTAGTGACAGATGTTTTTAGTTTCTTAAATCTAAATAGTTCCAAAGCTGTTATTAAAAAAGGGCTTTACTAATTTTGCATGTGAAATATTTATAAAAAATTAGTAAAACTTAAATACAATCTCTTATAAAGGAGTCTCAACACACAAAAATGAGCACGTCCTCAAATGTAAGGCTGGTGGTATTACATGGATGAGGAGGTGGTGCTTGTGCATTACAGCTTTGTCTGCGGGGTGTCTCTTGGGGAGGTCATGCAGAGTTCAGATTTTTTTTTTTTCTTCTCCCTCCCCCTTGTCTTCTTTGTTGAAAGGAGACGCTGCAAAATTCAGGCTGAATTACTCTGGCACAAAAAGAGACGTCAGAGTCAATCCTGTCAGAGGCGGTATTTTGGATCAGTGTGGGTCAGAGAAGATCCTGGCAAAGCAGTAAAAATTGACACGTCGCTCTGTGGTGCAGGTGTTGTGAAAACACGACTGAGCAAAGATGGGAAATCCCACAATAATGGCTGTAAACAATGAGTGCTTATTCCATGAAATTACCAACTTTGTAGTGTTAACCGAGCATCACAGAACAAAAGGATAAGGTCACACAGATGATCACTTGGAGTAGGTTTTTAATTCGCCTTTGTGAGGACATGTAAATGTGAAAACTGCGATGAAGCATTGAAGATGCTGTAGTGAGGAGATTCTAAACTGTAATCAAGCCACTACAGATAGTAAGTACTTAAAAATGTTGAAATAAACCCTTTAAGAATCAGATTTTCTGAGTGAAACTGCTCTATTCTGATTAAACCCTTCTTTTCCTTAGAACGCAAGGACAAGTGAAGAAAGTATTCTGACTGAAGTTGGCTTAGAAATGCATTTCATAGTGACGGCTTTCTTATCAAAGTGCTGGCATTGAATACAAATCAGTTACACTACAATAAAATAGTCTGACTTTAAAAAAAGCCTGTAAATAAAAAGTTTTTTTTTTTTGTTGGTTTTTTTTTTTTGTTGCAGTCTGTGCATGAAATTCCATCAACACTGTCAATGAAAAATAAACAAAGCAATAAGAAAGAAAAAAAAATTATCCTGAGCCCTTATAAAACATTGCCTTGAACTTTAGATTTTAACAAATTCCTAATCGGACCCCACAGAGTATTATACATTATTGTGCAAAGCAAGGAAAAAGTATTCACCAGGGCCTGAAATGTACTTAAATAATTCCAATAAATTGTAACAAAAACTCAATTCAGTCCTGTTTGCTTTTTAGATCCGATCGTCACATGTATGCACTTATTTACAGTAGTTTGCAAAATTCATTCCCCTTAAACATTTCTGCATTTATTTAATATTACCACCGTAACACAACTTCAATATGTTTACAGAGATTCTATGTGATAGACCAAGACAAAGATGTGCACAAATGTGAAGGAAATGACACAAAGCTTTCAAATTTTCATCCAAATAAATACCTGAATATTTTGAGATTCTTTTGTGTTCAGCTCCTTTTCTCCCATAACTGTAAAGAAAATCACGTGTAACTAATTTCCTTCAGAAGTCAACTGATTTGTAAATAAAGTCCCCCTGAGTGAGATTTAATCTATGTATTTATTCAGCCATTGTCAAAAAAGTAGAATGTGAACAGTGTATCAAAATGACACAGTAAACAAATGGAAAAGGGTGTGCAGGTCATAAAAGACCAAAATTGAACTTTTTTCCCTCGCATACAGAATGTGTGTACACATTTACATACACATTTCATTATCAATGAAATGATGGTTGTGGCAGACTCATGCTGTGGGGATGTTTTTTCTAAAGCAGGGACAGAGAAGCTGATCAGGACTGATTGGGAAAATGAAGAGATGAATACGAGGCAATCCTGGAAGAAGACCTATGAGAGGCTGTCCTGCAGAAACTACTCTAACCATTCAGCCGGAGCTACAATGGGCACTAAAGCATAGAATGCAAGCAAGGCTCAGTTAAAGTCCAGACCTAAATCTAATTGATATCTGATGGAAAAAAAAATCAAAAATAAATGTTCCCAATGCTCTCCAACCCATGTGACTGAGCTCATCAATTCTTCTCTTTTGCAAAAAAGAACTGACAAAGATTCGACTTTCTAGATGGTCAAAGTTGGTAGAAAAATAGGCCCTAAAAGAGTTGCAGCCATAAAACATTTTTCTAATAAGCATTGATCCAAAGGGTATGAATACAAACGCATCCCATACTTTTAACATAGTTGTCTAAAAAACATTTGAAAACCATGTCTTATTTCCTTCCTGTTCACAATTATGCGGTTCTTTGTGTCTGTCAGATTAAATCCCAGGAAAATATATTGAAATTTGTGGTCATACCAAGACAAACGTGGACGTTCAAAGGGCATGAATACTTTTGCATGACAATGCATCGACATCATCAGTGGTTAAAGTCTGTGCTCTCTAAATGATCGGGTATTGGCAGTCCACTGAGGATCGTCAAGCATCTATTCCAAACATTGAACACCGGGCAGACTGGATGAACAAAGTCAATGTCAAACGTGTACAAGTGCTGCGAGGCCACGGCATCGTAGAAGGAGAGAGACCCCGAATCGTAATCCAGCAGTATCCCAAGGCGCCGCAGGTGGGGCGAAGGCTCGATGGGGATTTCCTTGCTGTTGTGGCGCACCACCCACGAGTTGTTGCAACGGGAGAGTACCCAGGAGGCCGAGTTCTTGCCAACCCACTCGTGTCGTGGTGCAGACTTGTAAGCAATCCCCACAGCAAACCTGAGTGTGTGAAAAGTAACACATTGAACTTAATGACTGATTTAAAGTACTGCAGTAAAAAAGAAACCCAGATGAACGCTAGAATGTGTGCATCAGATGAGTATATTCCTTCGGTCTTAAGACTTACTTCACACTGGACCAATCAGCAAGACTCATTCCAAGCTCAGTGATCCAAATCAGTGCAAAATGCTCTTACCATGTGCTTCCTCCAATCAGAGCTTCCCAGTAATGGCGGCCGCTGTCTATGTAGACATTCCCAGTAACCCCGTAGCTGCTGTGACTGGAGAAACGCTCCTGACTGTGGCTCTTTTTAGATGACGTCTCATCTCTCTCCACCGTAAGGTTATCGTGGGATACCCTTAGCTTCCGATGAGCAGACTTTGGGTCCAATTTGAATGGCTGGCCTTAAAAGAAATCAGAAACCTTCGTAAGTTGTTTTATTCACATATAATTTTTTTTTTTTTTTAACTCATTATTAAAACAGTATCAGTTAAATATTTGCAGCTGACGATGGCCTACTGTTGGTTTTGAGTTTCCCCGGGGCGCTACTGCGGCTTCCAGCCTGGTTTATGGCCTTCACTATGAAAATGTAGTTGGTGCCACATTGGAGTCCGTGCACGGTGTATTGATTTTGCTTGATGTTTGGGACGATCATCCAACTATCAACAGAGTTACACAGACCTGCAGTCCAGACATACAGAAAGTCACTGACGAGGAACAAGCAGTTAATAATCATAGGCTTAGTTAGCAGAAATCACAGCAGTAATTCAGTCTGTGGCTGCTTTTTTTTTTTTTTTGACTCGTCAAGCATAATCTCATTAGCACTCATGTGAGTGTGCTGGAGCACTGGGGCAGACAAGAAAACATTGTTCGACTGAGCATGTTGCGACCACATTAGGGTGATCAATTCCAGAGGTCTGCTGCTCATTTCCACCCTGGCACAATATCAAGACTACTGTACCATCGGCCCTGCCCGTCGCCATAAATGTCACATTAAATGTTTCTTTTCAGCTTTTTTTTTTCTTCTTTTTTTTATTACTGAAACAAATCTAAAAAAAAAAAAAAAAATCCCAGGAGATAGGGTTGAAGACAAAAGTTGACATTCACTCATCAAAATCAATTGTGGCCTTTTATCAGTCCAGTTATGCTGGGTTTTTTTATAGCTGAGGGATCAACACACAACTTAAAAAGTCAAACACAATAATAAGGCACACATTTTGAATTTATAGTAGATTTTAACCCTCAAAGGGTCAAATTTGCTCATGCAGAGTCAGTTGTATGCAATGCACTAATTGTAAAAGACCTATTATTGTTGTACCAACCCTCCAGACCACTTAGGTTTTTGTGTATTTACTTACTTACAAATACCATGTAATCAAGGAGGAACTTCCTAAAGGACAATATCAAATCCTTGTGGTCCTGTGGGTTTTTGAATATGTATGTTGTTTGATTATTTCTCCATAGAGAAAGAATCATTTCAATACATCATTAAAAGAAGACCATATTAATCTGATATTAAATGTGACTGACCAGAAGTTGCACATCTTTGCTTGAAACACATTATTTTATTTGGGTGTAATAGTAAAGTCCTGGGTTCAATGTTGTTGTTTTTTTTATGAATTACTTTCCATCACACAGTAAAACTCCAATCAAATGTACATTATGCACTTACTGACAACATTAGACTGGCTGGTGAAGATGGCATACTGAAGCTCATATGATATAACAGAAAACTCATCGTCTGATGTCCAGTGAACCGTGATGGTGTCGTACGAAGCTGTACACAGTTCCTCACGAATTGACGGTGGATTTGGCGCTGCAGAAAAACAAAAAAACAAAAAGCCTTTTTTTTTTCTTCTTTTTATCCAAAGAGACTAATGGATGCGGAGTGGATTTCATTCCGAACACAACATCATCAAAAAAAGACGAACCAAACAAATGTATCGTAGAAAGCAGTGGAGGATAACCAGCACCATCCATTTGTGTTTTCTTTCAGTCTGACAAGTGTAATTAATCTACACTGGAGTTCCTCCAGCTATTACAACCACAGCCCCCATGCAGTGTTACATTTTCACTTCGCAACAGGGGCTGAGCATAAACAATCAAACCTCTTTCATTCTGCACAAAATAAGGCCACTGCTGCCAAATATAGTGAGCTTTTTATTCTTCTGCCACTTAACATTACAAGTGTTGAAATTAAAACCACCTTGTTCATTACAAATGCATAATCCGTGATTCAGGCCTGAAGAGTGGATTATTTTCAGTTCGGGGAATCAAGGCGTTAATAGCTGCTACAATAATTTACACACAGTAATCAAGCATAGCAATTAAACATTGACTTTCATAAGTATAGCGTCACTCACCTGTGAGGTAATCCAAACTTTCTAGCATTTTCTTTTCCCTCGTGAAGTCCAAAGCAAAAGTATCAAACGCATCGTTCAGGTTAATTTCTGGTAACAGGATCTGAGAGGATGCTGTTGCCATAGAGACTCTGTTATTAAAAGAAAAAAAAAAAAAGAAAAAAAAGAAGAGTCATTAATGTGTCATCAAAGTGGTGAAAATGCATCCATTGACTGTATCTAAAATATTTACAGTGCTTTGTAAAAATACATTGAAATGCATTCAGATTTATGGTGGTATAATATGATGTTGATGTTTGGTATCTCATACCTCTCACAGATACTTTTAGCTGTCTGAAGGAAGCGGGCGTGGTCACTCTCCTTCAGGGTTTGGTCAGCCTGAGTGATGAGGGAGGACGATCTCTCGACGCACTGCTTACAGCCCGCTATCTGTTGAGCGAGCTTCCTCAGCCTCATGGCCTAAGTAGAAAATGTGACACGGACATAGATGATTATTGTTTTTTTTAAGGTTTTATTGGCTCTAGTGGCCTTTATTTGATAGTTAATTGACAGGAAAGTGGGAAAGAGAGAAGGGGAAGACATGCAGCAAAGGTCGCCAGGTCGGGGAATTGAACCTGCGACGGCCACGTCGACGACTAAGGCCTCCATATGTGTGCTGTGCTTAACCCCTGCATCACCACAGCACATAGATGATGATTGTTAAATAACCAATAAATCCAGCGTGATGTTTAGCTATGTCAGTCACAAAATCCTGGTGGGAAAACATCTGATTTACTGAATGCTTTGGATTTTCTCTCTCTTTTTTTTTTTTCTTTTTTGTCAAACTGAGCTGTACTTGCAATGGAGGGCATATTTGCAAAGCTTTCCTAACAGCTCTGTCAGAAGCACAACATCCTCCTAACAGCAAATTCACAACCTGTCATGAAGCACAAGGTGAGAAAGGAAAGAGTCCTCGAGAGAAGAGCTTCTCCGAAAGCAGGGCTGATCTTATGCTGAAACTGAACAAGGCACAACTAGATATATCTTCTCTAAGGGAGAGGCGATGATTCCCATCTATCACGGAAAGGAATGTAAACAATATTTTAAATAATTGCAGAAGCTCCGACAAAAACGCAAATTCTGTTTGAACTTCCATAGCCCCGCAATGTTGGGTAGAACCTGTAGTCTTTTTGGCACCTTTGATAACTATTTGGGAGAAAAGCGGCCTCGTCTCACGTCAACTCATGTACTCCACCTCTGTCTCTAGTTGCACTTAATCAGCATGAATCATTACCCATCTCTCTTTTGTTCTGAATAAAACGCTGACGCACAGTGAGCTCGTTTCTGATGTTGACAGCAAAACTGAAATTGCATGTTTTATAAAAAAAAAAAAAAAGAAAAAAAAAGTGAAAAACAGTGAAAAAATGCTGACAGGTTCTTCTTTCAAGTTTGAGACTGGTATAAATATTTCAGTTAATGAAACCGATATGGTTTTTAGCCCAAACTTGTGCTACCCACGCATCATCCCTATCTCGTCCTCCTTATCTCCAGCTTCTCTGCAGAAACTATGCAGTCATTTTCAGTAGGATCTTAACCAAATTTACATTAAGGCATCTTGATAAGTAGCATTAAATATATTATGTTTACGGTGTAAAGTTGAGGGGAGACATCTTTCTCAGATTTCTTTACCGTTTCAAAAAAAGGCTCACTTGTCTCACTTCAGTAGCGACGCTGCAGTTTTTCCAATAACACAACGCTCGTGGTCTCAGGAGGCAAGGTTATCAATGTAAACAAGGTGATGCACATGTGCAGAGAACAAGAGTACCTTTCCCTCCTTTATCTTTGTTGCTATTATTTGTCTTCGATGCTGTATGATATTAATCAGCAGGTCACACTCCTCCTGTAGCTTGTTTTCTTGCCGCGAGGCATTTACCTGGACAGAAAAGAAGTTTGAGATAAGCAACAGTAAAATAAATAAATAAATAAATAAATAAATAAATATGTGGTGCTCAGGCTAGGATTTGTTTTGACAAAACATTGTGCTGCGAGCTTCTTCATGAGAAAATCGGAAATCTTTACAGGAACCCTTATGAGGATCACATTCAATAGCGTACAAGCAAAATGACGCTGAAAATCAAATGCGATGATACTTCTTCCCTCTCACAGGAGGCGAGATCATAATAAATTGATTATGTGAGGGATTTCTCTTCTTGTCCCATGTGTTCCTCATCAATAACTGGCTCAACTTTTATATCTGTCTGTTTGGTGACAGAGAAGTAATAATGTTTAATAAATCAGCAATAAACAGAAAAATTACAATTAGCAAAATGTTATGAACTAAGAATGGAAAATAATAAATATAAAATAATAAATTATAATGACAAAATAAATGAGCAAGTTATTATTATTATTATTATTATTATTATTATTATTATTATTATTATTATATTACATTATTTTGCTAATCTTTTAAGCATTAAAGTCACGCTTTTCATTATTTATTCTCCATTACTCTGAAAATATCAAAATTACATAAAACACTTAAGAAACTATTATGACAAAAAATGTAACATAATAAGTGAGTTTTGATGACATGAACAAATATTACTTTCACATCTGGTAATTCATCATGCAGTAAGGAGATTAAGAGTTTCCAGATGCATGGACAAATAAATCTCACCTCCACATTCTGGCAGGTTTGGATAAGTTTCCCCATCAAACTTTCTAATTCACTGGTCCTTTTGATTAAGCTGCTGAGGTTGGAGTCCAATGCTTGCTGGAAAACATAATTGAAAAAAAAAAAAAAAAAAAAAAAAAGCATTTCATTTACACACTTTTATATCATCACGCCATAAAGAAGCTGAACAAATACTGAAGAGCAGGTACGGCATTTATTAACATCAGTATACAGCATGTCAGAGCCCAGACACAGAGAACAGTGGATGTAACTGAATCTGGCTGTCCACTTTTAGGCTCTGATTAGTGCGAACCCCCACAAAGTCCTCCCTGTGGTGTGCCAAAGATCCCATCACCCAGCCTGCTGGGGCATGGAGCTTAGCAGAACATCTGCCGGTGATTAAAACAACTAAACCCTGGCTGTGTTAATCACTGGCCGAGATCAAAGGCTTACATTTCAAACTTAGTCTCTTGACTGTAATTGGGTGGCATGATGACGGTCTGATGGGAAGAAATGTCATCTTATATGCTGAGTGTTATCCCTCTAGAATTAAAACACAGATGTCAAGATGAATTGGGCACAACTTTTTTTTCTAGTATCTTTAATATGAATCCATTTTAAATGTAATGTTAGAAAATAGTTATTAACCTGCAACATTTTTGCACCCCGTATTGAACAGGTAAAATTATTTCTATGTGATAAAAGCTAGTAAACGAGACTTTTTAAGATAATTTACCTCAGTTTGACATGGGTCAGATGTTTTGAGCGACCTTCCACAAGCTTCTCACATGGATTTAAAGTGATTTTTTCCCCATTCTCTCTGACAGAGCTGGTGTATCTTGCACATATATATATTTCTTTAGATATATCCACCAATATCCTATGGGACTGAGAGCAGAGTTTTGTGATGGCCACCTCAAAATCATGACTTTGTAATCTTTACTCCACTTTGACTCATAATTTACTGCTACTTAGGGTTGCTATCCATTTTTAAAGCTCACTGTATTCTACATGATGCTGCCACTCCCTGCTTCACAGTTCAGATGATGCTCTCAGGCTTGAAAGCATCCACCCATTTTCTTTCCTCCAAATTTCCCTTTCATCAGGCCTCTGGACAATTCTCCAAAATCAACGTCACTGTCACTAAGTGCAGTGGCAGTTTACTTTTTATATTGCTTTTGTAGAAAACAGGCCAAAAGTACAGCCTTTCAGCTCATTTTGAACAGGACCAGTTTCACTGTGCATTTTGAATCTCACTTAACAGCTTCAGACAGACTCATTACAAAGTTGCACACGACTCCACACTAAAACACATTCACTCCTGGACAGTCCTGAACTCTCTGGCGGCTGGATATTTCCCTGCTGTTTAAACTAGAATATAATTGTTCAACTAGATGAGCGCGACTCTATCGGGCGTTGAATTAGTTTTCAATGATGAAACGGATAATTGTGCTCTCCTCCTGATATCTTGGCTGGCATCTTTTAAAAGAACAATCTTCTCTCTCTTTGTTCTGTCTTTTAAAAAATATAGAATTTTTTTTGATCACCCCAACAGACCCAAAAACAGGAAAGGTTTAGTCAAAGGTAGCATCAGACAATAGAAAAGGTTATAAATCTTTTTTTTTTCTTTTTTTTTTATACAGCATGTGTAAATATTGCTGAATAAAATACCGGTTTTATTCCATCTTCATTTAGTAACGATACTGGATTGTTAACATGCCAGTTTAGCTTTGAGATTACACATTTCTCTGAATTGTGTACCTATTAATATGCATCATTGGTGGTCATGTGTAAAGCTGCTATGCTTTACACATATTCACTGGGCTGGTGAATACTGTATTCACCAGCCCAGTACAGCAAGACTATGTACTAAGTTAGAGAGGGCACTTTACCACCTGGTAAGCTGCCCTGGGACATGAAGGGTCCCCACAGCTAACAGCTGGGCTAGCATATCTCTGGGAGCCATAGGAGCCTGAAACAGGAGATTGTGGATCCGGGAGATGAGAGAAGGACGACGAGCAGAAGGTTTTAATAATTGTTCTCTCAACAAGTCTCAAGGGGATCCCAGTCGACGGAAACCCATCCAACAGGAGCTCACCACTCATATTAACCTTACAGTCTCGTCCTAAACAATTCTTCATTCAAAATCGTTTAGTACTTTCCTGTGGTTTTTAAATCGCTACACCACCACTGATGCAATGCTTTGTGTTTTGTGCTCTTCTGTAGCTTTTAAGAGGTAATAACAGAAAAATATTTTTGTAGAGTTTCCTTTTATGAGCATTCAATAAAAGATCAACACCACTCTTCTAGTGGAAGAGAGCTGTTGCACGGCCGCTTAACAGCAAAACTGTTCTGGTTTCAAATCCCAGCAGGAGATTTTCTGTGTGAAGCTTTCCACATTCTTCTCCTGCTCACATGAGTTTTGTCTCCAGTTTTCTACCAGATCTCAAAGAAAAAACGTGCGTGTTGGGTTAAGGTGTGCGCATACTGTACAAGAACCAAGTTTAGTGTTATATTTCTTCACGCAATGTAACAAGAACGGGATACTTTATACTCCTCAAGAAACTGAGGTGCAGACCTCTTTGGAAAATTCAGCAAAAGCAAAAGGAAACAAAAAAAAAATCTGTTTTTCTCTTTTCTAAGTGTGCTGACTTCAAAGGTCTGCAATTAAACAATGCTAGTCGGACACCACAGACGGAAAACTGCAAAGATGAGGTGCTACGAGTTACCTGCACTAACTCCCAAACCACTAAATACCACCGATCTTTTCTTGAATGCCCAGGGGAGAGAGAGGACATACATCGGCTCTTGAGTAATGTTAATGGATTTTAAATTAGAGATTCCAACCTGCATCTTAAGTGTGAGTGTGCAAATAAATGATTGTTTTCTCTGCGAGGTGTATAACCGTTTCTCCTCAGTGACTACTGCAGGTAACCAACAAATGAAGGTTTTCCAAAATTTCAAATATTTTTTTTTTTTTGTCAAAGGACTACAAAATCTGACATAGAAAAAATTAGCTGCAAATCCTTGAATAGAGGCTGTAGAGTCTAATTTAACACAATTAACTCATGAAATACAAAGTTAACCTTTCATTTTTATCAAAGTATGTGGCTACTCTGTTTGCTCTATGATCCCCTCTCCTCCATGTTTTAAGTCCTGTTTTTTTTTTTTTAAATTATTTAAAATGTAGGAAATATACCTTATTTTTTCCTCCACTGATGTAAAAAGACTGGTTTTGATGGACCGCTCTTGAAGTCTATCTCCATATAATGATTCCCCATGTTAACAGCTGCCTCAGAGTCCCAGTTAGCAGCTACGACAGCAGAACTAATTTGTCATGGTTAAGAGTACATTTAATGAAAAATGTCTGAAAATCCCCAGGTTCACACTGTAGTTTAAATCTATCCAAGGCAATGAATCTAAGGATTAAATAGAGAACCAGGGCTTTGGGATGCCACACTGAATATAAATAACACACAGGAGAAGGAGCAGTGCTGTTCATTCCTGGTGTCCAGCTCAGCGCTACAGAATGCTACTTAATCATTCATAACTATTCACAGCAAAGGTTTTTGGAACAATACCCAGTTCAACAGCAACATTTAAATCACTGTGGTATCTGAAAACTAAAAGAAACATCAGCAGAGCATTGCAAATATTTGGTACAATTTTCTCTGATTTTGAAACTAACGACAACTTTAAAACATAATTTTAGCCTGCGTCGATTTGACAAAGCCAGTAAAAGAAGCAATTTTCTTTCTTAAAAACCAACAAGTAATCGGTGCTCATTTCTATTAGCTGATTTGGCACAAACAATGTGTTCTTGCAGCTGCTCATTGAGAAATCTATAAACAAGGGCTCAGAACAACATGATATTTTTATGTTTGTAATATTCTTGTTTTTATTCTTTGCATCACCACAGAGTTAGCTTTAAAGTTGCAATTAAGTAGCTAAACAAATTCTAAATACTTTCCAGCTGGCAATATAAATGAATATCTTCATATCCATTATATATATTAAAAAAAAGGAAAACTGCCTTGTCCTGTTTACATGAAATAGTACTGATTCAGTATTGATATAAGGTAAGATATAGTTCCAGCATTATAGAGGACGTGATCTTTCAGTTCAAATGAATGCAGTGTTGCTGTAAACCTGTACAAACAATATGTTTGTATTTGAAACTCAAGAGAGGAAATGTACATTCTGCCATGCAAGTTAAAAAAAAAATATAATTTTAAACAACACGGCAATGAAAGAGCATGGACAACATGAACCAACCAGAGTTTAGGCAGTCCGTTATTATTAAATTTATGATATATGGCAATATTACGGTTTTTCAGTCAGGAAGCAAGTTTGGTCCTTTTGGCAATTTCTCTATCATCTCATCAAAACGATTCTAACTGCATTAAGGATGAGATATCCAATTTTAGAGGTTTTGAAAACCTGACTATTTCTATCCAGACATGCTTTGGTGCTTCCATTTATGTTTATATACAAGTGTGAATTAATAAGTCCAATTTTGGTTGTTTAGTAACGATAAAATAGTCTGCCTCATTTTAAATCTAATTTTAAATTTAAATAAATTCAACTTCTACAGCCTAATTTATTAAAAAAAATATTACTCTTTAACTCGTCTACGTTTTCTACACACAGCTAGAACAACAAAGCAGTTCTCCGACATCAAATCTGCATGACAGAGATGGCAAAACCATAATAATGTAATGCGTCGATTTTTTGTAATTTTTTTTGTTGAAAACACCAAACAGTCAGTGATCAGAGAAAGCTGGTAAAATAAAGCTCCGAAGGTTCAAAGCCTGAAGCAAACGGTTTGGAGACCACTTTCATGTTAGGTGTTTCACATTGTGATTTCATAAGGTATAGTGCGTCACCGTATACCAAAATAGCAGAGGCTTTATATTACTGCTCTTACAAATATGATTTATTTATACTGAAAAGAGTGTGATGAAAGCCATTTCGGAGGCTGTGTTGCTGGTACAGGCGAGGTGAATTCATAGCTTCAAAAAGTAGAGCGTGGAGCACAGCGTGCTGATCAAAGTGGCCTAAAATACAGGCACATGTGTGTGCTTTTAGGAAGTGTTTGATTATCCCAAGTGAGACGCAAATAAAGTCAGAAAGAGGAAATGGGAAAATACAAGACAGCAGGCAGCATCAGTCATAAAGTGAGTTCATTTCTGGAAACATTTTCATCTGCTGCTTCTCTGAATGTGCCTAAAATATAACTCCTTTGACAACATCAATCTTCCTTGCGAGTTTGAATAACTTTCTCCGAACTGAGAACTCTTTCCTAAAACCATTTAAACTCGAGAGGAAAGAATAGCAGCTTCCTTTTCTACTGGAATGCTTCTGGTTCCACACCTTTGCTTTGGCCAGACGCTCTTCCTTCCTTTTAGAGTCCAAGCGGGTCACTGTCAGGATCAGGAGTTTTATCCTGTGTCAACATTAGGAATTTAGTAAATTGGCTCCATATTCTTCCTGTGAGCATTACAGGTTCTGTTAGAAATGCATGTAGGACAAAGCAGATGCAGACATTGGCCGGACAGAAGACCGTAGAGCCAAGAGCAGATGAAGTATGTAACAGATCCAAAACGTCCCAGTTCTGATCAAACAAAGCACTGGAGACACAACAAGAAACCTGATGCAAATGCAGCACAACATGTCCAGCGGGGGAAAATAAAAAATAAAAGCCAAAATCCCAATGCCAGAAATTATGGTCTCCATTTTTTACTGCAGTTATTTTGCGTCTTAGGCTTCTTTTTTATACTGATCCTTAACATTTTTCTTCCGTTGTAGTAGTAGTAGATCATTTCATTGATCTACATTTTTATTTGTCTTATTTCTTTGGGGGAGTTTTTGCATGTTAATTTATTTAGTCATTCATTTTCTAATTATTTTAATCTGGACACTCTTAGTTGTCATTAGCATTTTATTTGAAGAAGCACAACTTAATTAAGACCAGATTTTTATATATTTATTAAATATCTGGTTTGTGTGAAAGGGCTAAAAACAGAAATCCATTTTGAATCTAAAGTTTCCATTAAACTTCTAAAGTTTATAACTACGTTGCATTGTTTTCAATGACTAATGTGTATGAGAATGATTTCATGTATTTATATAGTTTAAATATTTTGACATCCTTGACATTGGAAGACCTCCTTGCTATCGCCCTCATTTTTAGCTTCCTTCCACACATTCTTATCCAAAACATTAACAATGCTTTTATAGAGTAGAAAAATGTTGGCAAAAAATGTAAATATTGCTAAATCTGCAGGGGGGAATAAATGAATTTGGTCTAAACTGTAACAATGCGATGGAAAGTGTGAAACCACGAGTGCATTGGCAATTCTTAACAAATATTGCAAAAATGTTGAGAACTGATCTCCACTGGGTTACATTTTGCGTATGTGGTTTTCTCCAAGTACTCCGGCTTCCTACCACAGTCCACAAGCATCCATGATATTTTATTAAAATTCAAGTTAAGAGAAAATAGACAGTTGTTGATTCTGTGTCTGACTTTGTCACAAACTAGTCTGGAAACCTTTCGGAGGTGTGCCCAACTTCTCAAACTTTTACTGATGGAATACAATCCAGGCCCTAATTAGAGCAGGGCAGAGACAGAAAATGGATGGGATGCCGCAAAGAATATGCAAAGGTCACAGACGAAGCCCCAAAATGTTCAAGTTCTGCTTGGATATCTGTGGGGTACGCCTCATTATTTGTGATAAAAACACATGAATGAACCACAACCTTTAGAAACAATGCAAACCTTAACATCCCAATACTAGACACCAAGCTCCACAAGTTCTGTTTGTGTTTCTTACTGGATACAAATTTATTCAGGATTAAACTAGAAGCCTAAATGCTGAAGCTCACCAGTGGTTTTATCATGTTGACTTTATTTTATACTGTTTCTCCTTGATTTTTAAAAAATGCTTTTAATTCTAATTTATTTTAACTCAATGACTTACATATTTAGGTTTCTATTTTGTTTTTTTGCAGTCTTGGTAGTCTACTGCATATCGAGATTACTGTTCTGCATTTCACAGTATTTCAGTTATTTCAGTCTTTCATTGTCATATCAGTATATCAAATTATTTTACATTTAAAAATCGCTTCATTGATATTTTTGAAAAAAGGAATTACTGTATACACCAATAATTGTATTATTGTTGTTCTCCTTTCTCTTCTGACTATTAACATATTAACGAAATTATTACACAGTTCATGTATTTTTTATTGTTTCTATTTTCACAGTTGTACTATGTTAAAATATTGCATCTTTAAATTAAAAATGTCTATTCAAATTTTTTTTGTAGTCTGAAAGATTATATCACACCTCTGAATGCCGTAGTGGGAAAATGTATTTTGTACATTTGTAAGTAACCACCATATTTTGTGCTTTAAATTGTATTTTTCTATATATTTTTTTAAATTTATTTCACAATGAGATAATATTTTTTATGAGACCTGACAAGTCATGGATTGACTTAAATATCTGCTGAATAGCTTTGATATGCTGTGCACAAACATATTGATTGGTCAGTTTTAAAAATATATATATATATACCTCAGTTTAAATCGAATTACTCTTCCTTTAGATAAACTTGGTTTCTCACTTATTATTTTAATGTTTGGAAAATGAAGATAAAATAAAATCCTCTAAATAATCCTTCTTATCATAATATTTTTTGTTTACTGCCACTATTCTAAAACCACATAAGCTTTATTGATATACCTTTGCTCTTTTTTTTTTTTTTTACTAAATATGCATGAATTTGTATTTCACTCCAATCTCTAATCAGAAAAAGCATCTAAAGCTCTGCATTATGAACTTGTGAAGCAGTAAACCCATCAGTTATTTGATTTGTGTAGTTTAACCAGTGGAGTTGAGAATAATATTGTGGATCTTCCATTCTCCATCCATAAAACCATTAAAATGCCCCATCTAAGATTCTGTGAAATCATGAGGACAAAGCTCCAGAGAGTCGGTCCCCCGTTCTCTGCAAGTTGTTTGCTTGGGGTTTCCAAAGATATGTTGGTAATCTACCACAGTCCAAGTTTTTAGGAATATCATTACATTGAAGCTAAGGGGGAGTATCGCTGTCGTTCAACCCTGTAATACATTTGACTGGCAACATAACCAGGATGTTCCCAAACTCGAGCACTTTTAATGCCGAAATAAACTCCAGCCTCCACGTGACCCTGAATCAGACAAAGCAGCTACAGACAACGGATGGATAGTCAGACAGAGGTACCTAAATGCAAAAAACCTCACAAACAGTTCATCCGAAATCCCACATTCTGGTTCAACATAGACAGGCGCCAGGACACAAAGGCAACAAACCACAACACTCTGCAACGCCACATACTACAGTTCCCAAAAGTGCTTCCATTTCGGGGTAGATTGAAGGTGAACTTGTCTCGTTAGTAATGGTTAATTATCAAGGGTTGTATTTTATAGATCAGTACTACACTTACTGTCATTTTCATATCGGCTGATTTAAAGAGTATATTTGCAATTACAATAATACTGGCAGTTCAGCACTGCATTTAATGTAGCAATATTTTGAATAATTAATGTAATTAATCTTAGTCTTTTTCTCTATACCTTAAATCATTTCTGAAGTTAATTTTGAACTGTCTTAGTTTTTTTTTTTTTTAGTTTGATGACTGTCCATTTCTGTGGGTTCCTAAATTGTCCCTTACAGGATTTTTTTTTTTTTTTTTCAATAGAGAAGCTTTTATCCATTGTATCCTTCCAGAGGTCTGTCTTTAGTGGTTTTGCTTTTCAGCTAAAGATATTGTGACCCTTTCTTTGACGAGGAAAATCAGACTCCAATCCCTGAAGAACTATTCTTGGGACAAGTCCTATATCAAAATATCTCATACCAGATTTAAAATAATGTCATCCAAAAGTATGTGGAGCGTTGCACATAGCTAAAAAAAACCTGACCGTGACTGGCGCCCCACTGACGTCAGCCCTGTTGTTGCTGTGTGCCCAAATGTTTGAATTTATTTTGAGGCACGATAAGAAAAAAGTTTTCCAGCTGAATTCCCTCCATATTTTAGAGCTGGCTGTGGTCTGCTGTGTCCTGCATGTGGAATGCCAGTGATTCCTGAGCTAGGGTAGAAGTGGAAACAAAGGTAGACTGTGACCTAATAAGCAAAACATTTTGCATAACTTTTACATTAAATATATAAAATAAACTGTTTTTTTTTTGTTTTTTTTACATACAGCTGTGAAAGAAACAAGAAAATCAAGATCAGCGTTAGGTGGAATAACCCTAATTTGTAATCAAGGCTTTCATGCATCTCAGAATGCGCTCTACCGGACTTCCTCAATACTTTTGGGTGCAGATAATCACTAACCATTAGGCAGAATAATGTGTGTTTGCATTGAAATTCAAGAGAAGCTGACATACACGCAGAGGAAGAAATGGTTTCCAGAACTTTAACATTTAATTTCCTGTAGTAGTCGACGTCACATTGTGTAAATATTATTACGCCTCCATCAAATTGTTTTTTTCAATGTGATAATTGACGGCGTTATTACGCAATGCACAAGGATATTTACTGCTCTACCTTTTAAAATATGTTAATTCAGACTGGTGTTCCTGTCAATAAAAGTTCAATATTTGAAAGTATAATTTTACTATTTGGAAAATGAGAACAAAATTTGAGTGAAAGTCATTTCTACAATGCTCCATATAATTCAACTCAACATGGTTTATTTATGAGGCCCCAATTCGCAGCAAATGTCATTTCAAAGTACTTTACAAGATAAACAGTTTGAATTCGCATACAGTGATATAGAAGGACACAATGGCTTCTGTTTACTGCAATCATTGCACAACCACATAAATTAAAAACGGAATTTACTGTGAATAAGTGCAGCACTGTCCCACTATCACCAATAACATCTTTTAAAGTCTTAACATTATCCCCTATTGTTTGCACGGTTTTAGATTAGCATCTTCCCATGGTTTAAACTGAGTCGATTTAATTTCACTTCAAAGTTTCACTCTTTTGCCTGTTTACATATAAGCTTCGGGATTGACTGGAAAAGTCGTACTCCTTAATGCAGCAGTCGCTCTCTTTGATCATTCGAAGTCAAATATTGACACAAAAATGTTGCAATTATGGATCTGATCTCAGCACATAATGATCCAAATAACTCAGCAGCACACGTGTCTGTGCAATGCCACACAATTTTCTTTATGTGGGAGATTCGGAGACATTTTGAAGCACTTTGATCAAGAGAAAAACTCCATCAGAGCTATTCACAAGCTCAGCTCAGAGCCACCTGGGTCCTGGGCTGCATGCTATAAGAAAAGCCTATTTTCCACAGCGGTAGGAATTGCCATTTCCTCCTTCTCTTCCGACCTCAAACAGCGGAAGTGGCTGCATGTAATGTGAAGTCCATAGGACGCAGGGATAAATAAAAAAAGAATAACATCAAAAATTACACCCAGCAAGTAAATACTTAACTCTGCGAGAAGATTAAATGGAAAGCCTTTATATTCCTCTTTATCCGTAACGTCATTAATCATTGAGACGATGTTATTAAGCCACATTAGTGCTCACATTAGTTACTAGATGCAATAATGAAAACACAACAGGCTCATAAAACTGAGCACTATACCTCATACATTAACAGCTGCCAAGGTCACATTAGCATGTCTCATTAGTCAATGCCTTAGACCCGTGTTAGCTGTTTCAGGGAATACATCACTTTATCTTCACAGATACTTTTCATCCCTCAGGAAGATCACGTTCAGATTCAAGGAAGATCAATAAAACAAATCCGTCCCGATTGTTTGATTAAAGAAATGACGCTGATCACCTGGTCCGCCTCCTGGTATGACTGATCATTCCCCGCACAGAGAAGGCGGCCAGGAGACTTCTGCATGATGACAGCATGATCAGACAAAGGAGAGAAGTTAACACCAATCCTCTGAGCTAAAAAAAAAAAACAAAAAACATCCCAACAGACCGCTTGCATCCAAATTCCGCTGTGACCGGCAAGCGTAGCAACCGGGAAAAATGTGGTATGGATTGATTTTATGATAAATAAAAACATCTGTTTGTGACTCATGCATGAACATTGTGAGTGTCGGTGAAGAAAGTGGACATTGTTTTCATGCAGCCGTTCATTTTAAGAAGAAAAAGGGCTGTTTTTTTGTTTGTTTTGTTTTTCAGAAGAGAATAGTTTCCTTCATAAAAACTTTGACTATAGATCACGTGATGACCTGAAAACTTCCCAAATCACGGCGCCAGGAATGGGTATGACAGCTGCTATTAATTAAGTTTATCATTCTGTTACTGAAAGGTAGCCAGGCTAGTTTATCAATAATCACATTTTATGCTGTTGATATTTGACTATCCTCTAGGAAAACAACTGAGTTATAGTATTTAGTATTTTGCTGTGGACGATGCCACTAATACTACAGCGACAATGCTGGTATACCATCATGGAGGTTCATCCTGCATCTATTCTTTTGTGTCCAGGCTTTTCAACACAAACCTGTTGTCAGCATGACTGTTTAAAACATTTTTAGATGATTTTTAAAAGCAATATGTTGATCCTGCATGAATGTTCCTTCAGCTGACATTTTAAGGCTGAATAAGAAGCTAGTACAACCATCATGATTTTGGTGATACTTAATTTATAGCTAGGCATGAGAAAATAATGGTCGCATGTCATAAAATACGGGTTTTAAAGGCTAATTTTCTAAATCATAATGAAACTTATATTGATAAGGTTTAATTAAACTGAGATAACGCAATCTTTTACTGATAATCTTGAGGTAAAGGGAAAAAAAAATTAAAATGACAAAATAAACTTTTTAAGGTGTGTCATCTGCTGGCTTCCATACTGAAACCGTTGATTACATTTTTGTTGTCTTTTACTAAAGGCCGCTTTAAATGAGATCATAAAATAAACCCATATAACTCATCAAGCTAAAATAAATCACTAATAACAGTGCAATTTTTGCGTGAACGGCTCATTTAAATTTACAGTGAACTGAAAGCAGAGACACCTTTTTCACGCTCCAGCTAACATCATGTCTTATTAATGCCTGCCCTCCTGTTGAAAGTGAGTAGTTCCCCTTAGGGTAAGGATGTGAGTGCCTGGTCCAAGTGCTATTGCATTCTGGAATTAAAAGCAGAGTAAAAGGTCGTTTTCTTGCATGACATACTACAGCACAGTTAGTCCTATAAAGCTTATAATGCTTGTAAAAAATCCCCCACTGTGGACCTGTCGGAAAATGAACACTGGCTTCACAACCGATTACCAAGAAATCCAGAACTCATTTCTCATTCCAGGCAAAATATGTCTGTCTTTTGTTTAGTTAGTTTTTTAAATCACGACACAGAATTTTGTGATACTGAGAAAAGAAGTCGATCACATCTAAGGGAAGACACTATTTTAGTCAACGTTAACTCAGATTAGCTTCCTAAACATTAGAAAGTAAACTTGAAAGAGATGGAGATGTAATTACTCGTTACTTTTGCATGCATTGGCAAGCTGCAGATCATTCAGAAATGCTTCTAAGGAAGATAAAGTGCAAAGGACAGTGTTTTTTTTGTTTTGTTTTTTTTTTTAAGAAAATTGCTGATAAACTTTGATTTATGTGACAGTGCATACCACTAACATCATGCATTTGCTTCTTGGTTGATGCAAATTTTAATAATTTACTATCATATTGTGCAACTGGAATAATAAAGTACTTCAAGAGGTGAAGTGAGATCTGCAGGGGGAAAAAAGTCTGGAATGTTTGCATTTTAAATTCTCAAGCATTCCAATAATAATTCCATTTCTTACCTTGAGTTTGTCATACCGGTCGCTGAGGGCCGCTACTTGGTGGTCCCGATGTCGGCCGACAAGCTTGCACAAGGCGCAGATCAACTGTTCGTCTGTTACACAGTACATGTTGACTTTCTCGTCCTCGTGCTCCAGACACATGAGCCCCCGGAGATGGGAGTCCTGCAAGGGTTCAATCAGCCGGTGGCCCGTGAAGGGTTTCTTGTTTGGGTGGGTGGCCTTGAGGCATTCCTCGCAGTACGACACCTCGCAGGTAACGCAGGTCTTTACTGCATCCTGAGGGGGGTCCTGCTCGCAGAACTGACACTGCACTCGATCCGTAGGAGACGTCATGGCTTTGCCTTCTGGGATCACCCGCTCACGACGAGTCTCGCTTGGGGAGTTGGGTCCACTTAGAGAGGCTTTCTGGTAGCGGTCGATGATGTTCTGTAGGGTCACGTTGCGTTTGAGTCCCTCTAGGCCTCTCTGGTTGAGAGTAATGACATAGCGACAAGTTGGACACTGGAAGGCGCTGATAGACTGGATAGGCTCGCTGGGGGTGCAATGGGAGACCAAGATACGATGGGCACAGTTGAAACAAAGACTGTGAGCACAGGGCAGCAGCAGTGGGTCCTCAAAAAGCTCCAGACAGATTGGGCAGGTCAGCTCAGACTCTAGTGTTTCCATTTTCAGGCACAACAAAGAGGGATTGTGAGGGAAATCCAGGGAAGTCGATCAGCTATCTATGAATGACACAAAGGAAAAATGCTCAGTTACTCAGTTATAGAAAGTTGGAAGGGGGTGGGGAGGAGAGTTAAAAACTAATTAAATAGATGTTGGAATTATTCAATCCAACTGTCCATATTTAATGAATAGAGAGGCATAGAGATCAGATTGGGTACGAATTCAAAATAAGAGAGCTTAATCACACGAGCTTCTAGATTTCACAAGCATTAACACTCTTTTATGTGGAAGCTGGTAGTCAGGGAAGATGACTCGGATATGGGTTATTTTCAGAATCAGTAAGGTGATTAAAAAATGTCAATGGCAGCACAGAGAGGTAAAAGCCAAATTAAAAAGAAAACTGTATTTTCTGAAACATGTAAAGACATGTCTGCAGTTCATTCAGGCTACAGGAGAGATCAACATTTACAGCAAAGAGCAGGAAGTTTGAACAGATACAGTTTTTAACCGCAGTCTACTATGGAAAGTGATTGATATTGTAATGTTGGCAGTCTTTTGGAAAGTGTTTAAGAAAGGCTGCTTATTTTCTCAAGAGAAAATACCCAGTGTTTCTACTGTTTCAGTGGCAGTGTTTGTTAGTCTCACTAGAATTGGTAATATGCCAAAGGCAATTTAAAATGTCTTTAAAATAGTAGCTTATGGTGACAGAATCTCCCTCACAAACACCATACAGTTGTCTCTACTGTTAATATATTTAATTAATGACTGCTTACAAAAGAACTGGTAGAAAACAAAAAGTGAATGATCTGTGAATGATTGGAGCCATGACATCATAAGACCTCTGAAAAAGGACTTGAAAATTTGCTAAAATGAGTATCAGCAAGTGGTCTGAATGGTGCCTCTCTAGACAAAATACAAATAAAACCTGAATTAAACAAGACTTTCGCACAACTATGTGTTACTTAGAATAATCAGACTTTATTAATTCAGTCCCATCTTGAGTTTTATTTGGCTTTCCTTTGCAAGATGAACTCAAGTACATGAATTGTGTAAATAGTTGTGGGACAGTTAGGATAAGCAGGTGTCTGCTACTAATAAATAACCCTTTGCGTATAAGGTGCAGATCTGATTTGCTGAACTAGAAGAATGCAGCTGCAGCTCATTTTAATTTGGCTCCAGGGGAGCCTGCATGAGTTCCCCTCTGCACTGTCATCCACTGGGGAACAGAGCAGCGAGGACTGACAGCTCAGCCAAGCAGAAGTCTGTTGGCCTGCTTGCAGAAGGCTGGGGCTCCACACCGTCACAGACACTAAGCCTTTGTTCCCTGGTCGCTCAGACACCCCCAGCTGCAAGCGGACGCACCGGACTTCACAGCGTCTCCCTGCGCGAACTTTACCTCCACTCATTAAGCGTGAAGAGGGCAAAAGCTCATTATCAAGGACAGTCGGGCCACAAGCAGCCCCTTGAAAATTGTGCGGGACGCCACAAATATCTCAGAGCAAGTTTGTGTTTTCCGTTGTTCTCGAATCTCCAGACTTTTGCTTATCTTACTGTGGCTACAACACAAGACACAGTTGTTGAGCATGTTTCTTGTGACTGGGAAGCATCTGTTGGCCTTTGTTAGCTTGTTACTTTATTCTTTACACACAGACCTGCCAATGCAACTGCCAAGAAATTCCTTTTCTGGATTAAACCTGATCTCTCCCCCACCATTGTTGACAAAAAAAAAAAAAATCTTAAACAGAAAAGCTTTCATAACAAATTTTGTTAAGTGTACTTTATAACACTGTCTCAGGAGATATGCTATATGTCTGAGACATATAGCATAATTCTAATTTAATTTCAGTGGAAATCCTTGTTTTTCTAACATTACTTTTTAAATATATATATTTTTTACCATTTTACTAATCACAGGTAACATTTTTGAGTAATAAAACTTCAAAGCAATAAAAAAATTAAAAACCGCAAAAGACACAAAAACATAGCCGACTACAATAGGTTTTGCAGGTCTTGTCAAACAGGTTCGCCTGTTGGAGCATGCAGTCTGTGATAAAAAAAACAAGGCAAATAAAGAGCAGTTTTAAATAAGCACAGTAGGAAGAGGTGGCTATTCTAATGTCATCACCAGCTATATCATAAGACGTCCCGGACTTATACAAAAGCTTGTAAAATAACACTGTGGCAAAGAGCCACTCCAAACAGCCCCAAGTATTTTCTGCATTCCTAAAAGCGCTCCCATTCATACAAAGTTTACTTTACCCACCGATGGATTTCGCCCCACTTTGCACTGCCGAGACATTTTTGCTTCAGGGAAACCTCTGACCTGAATCATGAAAATCTGTTTCTAACAAATGCAATAAACATGGACTCCGGCGTGCAGCACGCATCCAGATGGCACAAGTTTTCCAGACCCCAGTAATCCTGCTGCAGAGCTGTCATTAGGCGAAAGATTGAGCAAGAGGTAGCAAGCACAACAGGAAAAGTTGCCCGACAATTCCAGGAAAGCCAGCTCCACCTACAGCGGGAGCTCCGGCCAGAGCTTGGGAGAAGAGGAGGAGAGCGGACAGCAGTGAGTGTGGGGAGAGAAGGAGTAAAACGTCGAAAACAAACAGAGGGGACGGGATTGTTGCGGAAACCTCGTCCTCACAGGCAGGTCAGTGTCCTCGCAGCCCTGCCCATTCAGAAATTCAAAGCATCGGGATTAGTTTCAGCTTTCTTTGTGCAACTGTTCCCACTGTTTCATGCAGCACAATGCTGTGGACTCAAACTTTTCCTGGCACTTCCGTCAGGGACTCAAGGGTAAAAGTTGACAACACAAGCTGAGACGAGAGTTGGCAAGGCTCTACAGCAGGGTCGTGACTCTTTTTGCAGCCAGTGAACAAGTGATGAGAACCAAATAATAAGTCCTGTTGGAGGCAGATCCTCTCCGGAGTAATTCAAACTCCGGCATTATCGTACAGCTTGCGAAATATCTGCGCAGTCTCAAAGGAGAATGTTCAATAAGACTAGAAAATGAAGCCAGACATGACTTAACATCATCGGCAACATCCACATCTGTCACAGCTGGCCCTGATGTGGCGAGTCAGTGAGCAGCCATCTGCTTACCATGTGCGACTATTTCCGAACACACCCCTGCTGGGTTTCATTTTGATCCTCCTGTCACTCAGAGGGGTCCCCCGGGAGGCTCGCCGCTCTCAGAGACAGACAAGAAGCTGTAAATATTAAAAAAGCTCTCGCTCAAGTCCAGACACACCTGTAGGTGCTAACTTTCAGGGAGAGTAAGACATGAAGGGAATGTGACTTTGATTCCCTGGGCGCTTTCTGTGCAGCCTCCAGCGGGAAATACATTCACTCGCCCTGGAGCAGAAAGGGGAACTTACCCCATTTGTTCAGTAAAATGATGAAAGACAATGTGAACACAATAACCTTTGCTCACATTCTAACTTTAAAGCACATGCTAATCAGTTTTCCATGAAAANCATTTCTGAAGTTAATTTTGAACTGTCTTAGTTTTTTTTTTTTTTTAGTTTGATGACTGTCCATTTCTGTGGGTTCCTAAATTGTCCCTTACAGGATTTTTTTTTTTTTTTTTTCAATAGAGAAGCTTTTATCCATTGTATCCTTCCAGAGGTCTGTCTTTAGTGGTTTTGCTTTTCAGCTAAAGATATTGTGACCCTTTCTTTGACGAGGAAAATCAGACTCCAATCCCTGAAGAACTATTCTTGGGACAAGTCCTATATCAAAATATCTCATACCAGATTTAAAATAATGTCATCCAAAAGTATGTGGAGCGTTGCACATAGCTAAAAAAAACCTGACCGTGACTGGCGCCCCACTGACGTCAGCCCTGTTGTTGCTGTGTGCCCAAATGTTTGAATTTATTTTGAGGCACGATAAGAAAAAAGTTTTCCAGCTGAATTCCCTCCATATTTTAGAGCTGGCTGTGGTCTGCTGTGTCCTGCATGTGGAATGCCAGTGATTCCTGAGCTAGGGTAGAAGTGGAAACAAAGGTAGACTGTGACCTAATAAGCAAAACATTTTGCATAACTTTTACATTAAATATATAAAATAAACTGTTTTTTTTTTGTTTTTTTTACATACAGCTGTGAAAGAAACAAGAAAATCAAGATCAGCGTTAGGTGGAATAACCCTAATTTGTAATCAAGGCTTTCATGCATCTCAGAATGCGCTCTACCGGACTTCCTCAATACTTTTGGGTGCAGATAATCACTAACCATTAGGCAGAATAATGTGTGTTTGCATTGAAATTCAAGAGAAGCTGACATACACGCAGAGGAAGAAATGGTTTCCAGAACTTTAACATTTAATTTCCTGTAGTAGTCGACGTCACATTGTGTAAATATTATTACGCCTCCATCAAATTGTTTTTTTCAATGTGATAATTGACGGCGTTATTACGCAATGCACAAGGATATTTACTGCTCTACCTTTTAAAATATGTTAATTCAGACTGGTGTTCCTGTCAATAAAAGTTCAATATTTGAAAGTATAATTTTACTATTTGGAAAATGAGAACAAAATTTGAGTGAAAGTCATTTCTACAATGCTCCATATAATTCAACTCAACATGGTTTATTTATGAGGCCCCAATTCGCAGCAAATGTCATTTCAAAGTACTTTACAAGATAAACAGTTTGAATTCGCATACAGTGATATAGAAGGACACAATGGCTTCTGTTTACTGCAATCATTGCACAACCACATAAATTAAAAACGGAATTTACTGTGAATAAGTGCAGCACTGTCCCACTATCACCAATAACATCTTTTAAAGTCTTAACATTATCCCCTATTGTTTGCACGGTTTTAGATTAGCATCTTCCCATGGTTTAAACTGAGTCGATTTAATTTCACTTCAAAGTTTCACTCTTTTGCCTGTTTACATATAAGCTTCGGGATTGACTGGAAAAGTCGTACTCCTTAATGCAGCAGTCGCTCTCTTTGATCATTCGAAGTCAAATATTGACACAAAAATGTTGCAATTATGGATCTGATCTCAGCACATAATGATCCAAATAACTCAGCAGCACACGTGTCTGTGCAATGCCACACAATTTTCTTTATGTGGGAGATTCGGAGACATTTTGAAGCACTTTGATCAAGAGAAAAACTCCATCAGAGCTATTCACAAGCTCAGCTCAGAGCCACCTGGGTCCTGGGCTGCATGCTATAAGAAAAGCCTATTTTCCACAGCGGTAGGAATTGCCATTTCCTCCTTCTCTTCCGACCTCAAACAGCGGAAGTGGCTGCATGTAATGTGAAGTCCATAGGACGCAGGGATAAATAAAAAAAGAATAACATCAAAAATTACACCCAGCAAGTAAATACTTAACTCTGCGAGAAGATTAAATGGAAAGCCTTTATATTCCTCTTTATCCGTAACGTCATTAATCATTGAGACGATGTTATTAAGCCACATTAGTGCTCACATTAGTTACTAGATGCAATAATGAAAACACAACAGGCTCATAAAACTGAGCACTATACCTCATACATTAACAGCTGCCAAGGTCACATTAGCATGTCTCATTAGTCAATGCCTTAGACCCGTGTTAGCTGTTTCAGGGAATACATCACTTTATCTTCACAGATACTTTTCATCCCTCAGGAAGATCACGTTCAGATTCAAGGAAGATCAATAAAACAAATCCGTCCCGATTGTTTGATTAAAGAAATGACGCTGATCACCTGGTCCGCCTCCTGGTATGACTGATCATTCCCCGCACAGAGAAGGCGGCCAGGAGACTTCTGCATGATGACAGCATGATCAGACAAAGGAGAGAAGTTAACACCAATCCTCTGAGCTAAAAAAAAAAAACAAAAAACATCCCAACAGACCGCTTGCATCCAAATTCCGCTGTGACCGGCAAGCGTAGCAACCGGGAAAAATGTGGTATGGATTGATTTTATGATAAATAAAAACATCTGTTTGTGACTCATGCATGAACATTGTGAGTGTCGGTGAAGAAAGTGGACATTGTTTTCATGCAGCCGTTCATTTTAAGAAGAAAAAGGGCTGTTTTTTTGTTTGTTTTGTTTTTCAGAAGAGAATAGTTTCCTTCATAAAAACTTTGACTATAGATCACGTGATGACCTGAAAACTTCCCAAATCACGGCGCCAGGAATGGGTATGACAGCTGCTATTAATTAAGTTTATCATTCTGTTACTGAAAGGTAGCCAGGCTAGTTTATCAATAATCACATTTTATGCTGTTGATATTTGACTATCCTCTAGGAAAACAACTGAGTTATAGTATTTAGTATTTTGCTGTGGACGATGCCACTAATACTACAGCGACAATGCTGGTATACCATCATGGAGGTTCATCCTGCATCTATTCTTTTGTGTCCAGGCTTTTCAACACAAACCTGTTGTCAGCATGACTGTTTAAAACATTTTTAGATGATTTTTAAAAGCAATATGTTGATCCTGCATGAATGTTCCTTCAGCTGACATTTTAAGGCTGAATAAGAAGCTAGTACAACCATCATGATTTTGGTGATACTTAATTTATAGCTAGGCATGAGAAAATAATGGTCGCATGTCATAAAATACGGGTTTTAAAGGCTAATTTTCTAAATCATAATGAAACTTATATTGATAAGGTTTAATTAAACTGAGATAACGCAATCTTTTACTGATAATCTTGAGGTAAAGGGAAAAAAAAATTAAAATGACAAAATAAACTTTTTAAGGTGTGTCATCTGCTGGCTTCCATACTGAAACCGTTGATTACATTTTTGTTGTCTTTTACTAAAGGCCGCTTTAAATGAGATCATAAAATAAACCCATATAACTCATCAAGCTAAAATAAATCACTAATAACAGTGCAATTTTTGCGTGAACGGCTCATTTAAATTTACAGTGAACTGAAAGCAGAGACACCTTTTTCACGCTCCAGCTAACATCATGTCTTATTAATGCCTGCCCTCCTGTTGAAAGTGAGTAGTTCCCCTTAGGGTAAGGATGTGAGTGCCTGGTCCAAGTGCTATTGCATTCTGGAATTAAAAGCAGAGTAAAAGGTCGTTTTCTTGCATGACATACTACAGCACAGTTAGTCCTATAAAGCTTATAATGCTTGTAAAAAATCCCCCACTGTGGACCTGTCGGAAAATGAACACTGGCTTCACAACCGATTACCAAGAAATCCAGAACTCATTTCTCATTCCAGGCAAAATATGTCTGTCTTTTGTTTAGTTAGTTTTTTAAATCACGACACAGAATTTTGTGATACTGAGAAAAGAAGTCGATCACATCTAAGGGAAGACACTATTTTAGTCAACGTTAACTCAGATTAGCTTCCTAAACATTAGAAAGTAAACTTGAAAGAGATGGAGATGTAATTACTCGTTACTTTTGCATGCATTGGCAAGCTGCAGATCATTCAGAAATGCTTCTAAGGAAGATAAAGTGCAAAGGACAGTGTTTTTTTTGTTTTGTTTTTTTTTTTAAGAAAATTGCTGATAAACTTTGATTTATGTGACAGTGCATACCACTAACATCATGCATTTGCTTCTTGGTTGATGCAAATTTTAATAATTTACTATCATATTGTGCAACTGGAATAATAAAGTACTTCAAGAGGTGAAGTGAGATCTGCAGGGGGAAAAAAGTCTGGAATGTTTGCATTTTAAATTCTCAAGCATTCCAATAATAATTCCATTTCTTACCTTGAGTTTGTCATACCGGTCGCTGAGGGCCGCTACTTGGTGGTCCCGATGTCGGCCGACAAGCTTGCACAAGGCGCAGATCAACTGTTCGTCTGTTACACAGTACATGTTGACTTTCTCGTCCTCGTGCTCCAGACACATGAGCCCCCGGAGATGGGAGTCCTGCAAGGGTTCAATCAGCCGGTGGCCCGTGAAGGGTTTCTTGTTTGGGTGGGTGGCCTTGAGGCATTCCTCGCAGTACGACACCTCGCAGGTAACGCAGGTCTTTACTGCATCCTGAGGGGGGTCCTGCTCGCAGAACTGACACTGCACTCGATCCGTAGGAGACGTCATGGCTTTGCCTTCTGGGATCACCCGCTCACGACGAGTCTCGCTTGGGGAGTTGGGTCCACTTAGAGAGGCTTTCTGGTAGCGGTCGATGATGTTCTGTAGGGTCACGTTGCGTTTGAGTCCCTCTAGGCCTCTCTGGTTGAGAGTAATGACATAGCGACAAGTTGGACACTGGAAGGCGCTGATAGACTGGATAGGCTCGCTGGGGGTGCAATGGGAGACCAAGATACGATGGGCACAGTTGAAACAAAGACTGTGAGCACAGGGCAGCAGCAGTGGGTCCTCAAAAAGCTCCAGACAGATTGGGCAGGTCAGCTCAGACTCTAGTGTTTCCATTTTCAGGCACAACAAAGAGGGATTGTGAGGGAAATCCAGGGAAGTCGATCAGCTATCTATGAATGACACAAAGGAAAAATGCTCAGTTACTCAGTTATAGAAAGTTGGAAGGGGGTGGGGAGGAGAGTTAAAAACTAATTAAATAGATGTTGGAATTATTCAATCCAACTGTCCATATTTAATGAATAGAGAGGCATAGAGATCAGATTGGGTACGAATTCAAAATAAGAGAGCTTAATCACACGAGCTTCTAGATTTCACAAGCATTAACACTCTTTTATGTGGAAGCTGGTAGTCAGGGAAGATGACTCGGATATGGGTTATTTTCAGAATCAGTAAGGTGATTAAAAAATGTCAATGGCAGCACAGAGAGGTAAAAGCCAAATTAAAAAGAAAACTGTATTTTCTGAAACATGTAAAGACATGTCTGCAGTTCATTCAGGCTACAGGAGAGATCAACATTTACAGCAAAGAGCAGGAAGTTTGAACAGATACAGTTTTTAACCGCAGTCTACTATGGAAAGTGATTGATATTGTAATGTTGGCAGTCTTTTGGAAAGTGTTTAAGAAAGGCTGCTTATTTTCTCAAGAGAAAATACCCAGTGTTTCTACTGTTTCAGTGGCAGTGTTTGTTAGTCTCACTAGAATTGGTAATATGCCAAAGGCAATTTAAAATGTCTTTAAAATAGTAGCTTATGGTGACAGAATCTCCCTCACAAACACCATACAGTTGTCTCTACTGTTAATATATTTAATTAATGACTGCTTACAAAAGAACTGGTAGAAAACAAAAAGTGAATGATCTGTGAATGATTGGAGCCATGACATCATAAGACCTCTGAAAAAGGACTTGAAAATTTGCTAAAATGAGTATCAGCAAGTGGTCTGAATGGTGCCTCTCTAGACAAAATACAAATAAAACCTGAATTAAACAAGACTTTCGCACAACTATGTGTTACTTAGAATAATCAGACTTTATTAATTCAGTCCCATCTTGAGTTTTATTTGGCTTTCCTTTGCAAGATGAACTCAAGTACATGAATTGTGTAAATAGTTGTGGGACAGTTAGGATAAGCAGGTGTCTGCTACTAATAAATAACCCTTTGCGTATAAGGTGCAGATCTGATTTGCTGAACTAGAAGAATGCAGCTGCAGCTCATTTTAATTTGGCTCCAGGGGAGCCTGCATGAGTTCCCCTCTGCACTGTCATCCACTGGGGAACAGAGCAGCGAGGACTGACAGCTCAGCCAAGCAGAAGTCTGTTGGCCTGCTTGCAGAAGGCTGGGGCTCCACACCGTCACAGACACTAAGCCTTTGTTCCCTGGTCGCTCAGACACCCCCAGCTGCAAGCGGACGCACCGGACTTCACAGCGTCTCCCTGCGCGAACTTTACCTCCACTCATTAAGCGTGAAGAGGGCAAAAGCTCATTATCAAGGACAGTCGGGCCACAAGCAGCCCCTTGAAAATTGTGCGGGACGCCACAAATATCTCAGAGCAAGTTTGTGTTTTCCGTTGTTCTCGAATCTCCAGACTTTTGCTTATCTTACTGTGGCTACAACACAAGACACAGTTGTTGAGCATGTTTCTTGTGACTGGGAAGCATCTGTTGGCCTTTGTTAGCTTGTTACTTTATTCTTTACACACAGACCTGCCAATGCAACTGCCAAGAAATTCCTTTTCTGGATTAAACCTGATCTCTCCCCCACCATTGTTGACAAAAAAAAAAAAAAATCTTAAACAGAAAAGCTTTAATACCAAATTTTTTTAAGTGTACTTTATAACACTGTCTCAGGAGATATGCTATATGTCTGAGACATATAGCATAATTCTAATTTAATTTCAGTGGAAATCCTTGTTTTTCTAACATTACTTTTTAAATATATATATTTTTTACCATTTTACTAATCACAGGTAACATTTTTGAGTAATAAAACTTCAAAGCAATAAAAAAATTAAAAACCGCAAAAGACACAAAAACATAGCCGACTACAATAGGTTTTGCAGGTCTTGTCAAACAGGTTCGCCTGTTGGAGCATGCAGTCTGTGATAAAAAAAACAAGGCAAATAAAGAGCAGTTTTAAATAAGCACAGTAGGAAGAGGTGGCTATTCTAATGTCATCACCAGCTATATCATAAGACGTCCCGGACTTATACAAAAGCTTGTAAAATAACACTGTGGCAAAGAGCCACTCCAAACAGCCCCAAGTATTTTCTGCATTCCTAAAAGCGCTCCCATTCATACAAAGTTTACTTTACCCACCGATGGATTTCGCCCCACTTTGCACTGCCGAGACATTTTTGCTTCAGGGAAACCTCTGACCTGAATCATGAAAATCTGTTTCTAACAAATGCAATAAACATGGACTCCGGCGTGCAGCACGCATCCAGATGGCACAAGTTTTCCAGACCCCAGTAATCCTGCTGCAGAGCTGTCATTAGGCGAAAGATTGAGCAAGAGGTAGCAAGCACAACAGGAAAAGTTGCCCGACAATTCCAGGAAAGCCAGCTCCACCTACAGCGGGAGCTCCGGCCAGAGCTTGGGAGAAGAGGAGGAGAGCGGACAGCAGTGAGTGTGGGGAGAGAAGGAGTAAAACGTCGAAAACAAACAGAGGGGACGGGATTGTTGCGGAAACCTCGTCCTCACAGGCAGGTCAGTGTCCTCGCAGCCCTGCCCATTCAGAAATTCAAAGCATCGGGATTAGTTTCAGCTTTCTTTGTGCAACTGTTCCCACTGTTTCATGCAGCACAATGCTGTGGACTCAAACTTTTCCTGGCACTTCCGTCAGGGACTCAAGGGTAAAAGTTGACAACACAAGCTGAGACGAGAGTTGGCAAGGCTCTACAGCAGGGTCGTGACTCTTTTTGCAGCCAGTGAACAAGTGATGAGAACCAAATAATAAGTCCTGTTGGAGGCAGATCCTCTCCGGAGTAATTCAAACTCCGGCATTATCGTACAGCTTGCGAAATATCTGCGCAGTCTCAAAGGAGAATGTTCAATAAGACTAGAAAATGAAGCCAGACATGACTTAACATCATCGGCAACATCCACATCTGTCACAGCTGGCCCTGATGTGGCGAGTCAGTGAGCAGCCATCTGCTTACCATGTGCGACTATTTCCGAACACACCCCTGCTGGGTTTCATTTTGATCCTCCTGTCACTCAGAGGGGTCCCCCGGGAGGCTCGCCGCTCTCAGAGACAGACAAGAAGCTGTAAATATTAAAAAAGCTCTCGCTCAAGTCCAGACACACCTGTAGGTGCTAACTTTCAGGGAGAGTAAGACATGAAGGGAATGTGACTTTGATTCCCTGGGCGCTTTCTGTGCAGCCTCCAGCGGGAAATACATTCACTCGCCCTGGAGCAGAAAGGGGAACTTACCCCATTTGTTCAGTAAAATGATGAAAGACAATGTGAACACAATAACCTTTGCTCACATTCTAACTTTAAAGCACATGCTAATCAGTTTTCCATGAAAAAAATGGGAATTTGATTGACATACCAACACATATTCACTTCATATTAAACTATCTGTGTGCAATTTAATCTAAAATAAAGCCAGCTGTTCCGTGAATCACTTACGAGTTTGTTAGAGCTCATTAATGTACAAAAGCATCATGAAGACAAAGGAGCATGTCTGACAGCTCAGGAGTGGCATCAGGGTGCAGATTAAAACTATGTCACAAGCTTTGATATCATGGCACCACTGCACACCTGCCAGTGGCATAAAGAAAGGCATTATTGAGAGAGATCCTTAAGTCCAATTTGCAGTCTGCATGGCACACACATAAGGGACACATTAAACATGTTGTAAAATGTGTTCTATTCACAATTGTCACTCCCAAAACCCTTACATGGAAGTCAAAGGGTCCACGAGGATACCCATGTTCACCTGACAGTTAAGGGGTTTTAAGAACTACAGTGAAAGAGTTTAGAACTAAATTATGCATGTTTAATGGATAACACTCTGCATCTATATGAACATACTCCACTGTAAAACATGGTGTTGGCAACATCCGGGTGTGGGACCTTTATTTTTCAGGGACAGAAAAGCTGGTCATAGTTGATGGAAGATCATGTTGCTGAAGCGGTATGCCTATAGGAGCAATGTCCAAAAGGTTGAGCTAGAGCTTCTTATTTTAATGTGAAAAAGTTCACAGAGGGGAAAAAAAAAAATCAGACTTTTTTCAGGAAAGCTTGGTCTAAAACATTGGAATTCAGCCCCAAACGATGAACCAAGGTACTGAAATGACATGTGGAGTTACATTTTGATTAGGAAGTAATGGGTCCTTTATAGATGAAACAATTAAAATGTCTTTGATATGAGAGCAATTTCCTGCTCAAACGCTCCTTAATCCTCTTGGTTATGGTCTTTTATCACCCTTAATGATAGTCCTGATCCATGTAGGCTATTCAGACTCTGAAAGATTGTTATTGCTCTCTGTCTTCTTCCCCGGGCTGACACCTAACATATTTATCTGTAATCCTGTCCTGGTAGCGTGGCTGTGACCAATGAAGGGGGCCAGGGCCGGAGGAGCAGCAGAAGCAGCCGGCTCTGCTCGGTTCTGCTCAGCTCAGCAGCGGCCCACTCAGGCCTAATGTGATTTACAGCTGCGGTGGCACCAGCCAGCTGATTAGACTGACTAATCTACCTGATCTGCAGCTGCACACATTACCCAGATCATCGTTAATGGAGCCTGTACGGCCGAGACACAGGCTGTAGTTTAAATGATTAAAGAGCGCAACCTAATTACTAACCTTAGCATCTCTGCGACTGGAGTTTAACCTCATCTGTACATGTTGGCACGGAGAAGAATAACGGTGTTCCGGGCTAATAATAAGCTTCAGGTGAAAACCGTGGCGCTAAATGTACCGTTTCTGCCATTTCACAAGTCTGGTTGTGCTAACAAGTTCGTTTGGTTTCCTGTCTTACAGTCTGAGCAACGCAGGTCATCCTGGTCGGCAGCAACTTCTCATTTCCTCTACGAGGCTTGGCAGGTGCCATCAGCGGGAAAACACCCTATCCTTTCCATGACCACAGGAACTTCAAGGAATGCGACTTTCCAAGCATGCAGCTGCAACCCGCCTCCTCCAAGTTCGCACATGGTTAAAACTACTCTGTTACCCGTTGAGTTAAAACGTCAATGTACTCGTTTAAGTTTTGACTTTTTAAGTTTGGACAAGTCGTTTAGGATTGACGATTTCCAAGTGGAGAAAACACGCAAATGGCGACATCTTGTGGTTGTTTTGCAAAACTGCATACAAGAAAGTATTCACACTGTCACGTGCTTAGCAATACATTAACAAAGATTGGATCAAAATGTGAGAAAATATACCCGCTTTAACGACGGTGACTTTCAAATAACTACTTCTTGGAAAATTTAAAAACTTTTCTCAGAAGTAAGAATATCTCGTCCATCTCTTTGAAAGCTTTAGTTGTTCTTGCTCTGGCCTAACTCTGTCTTTTGAACATATAACACAGCCGTTATAAGATTAAACGTTGTAAAAGATAATTCTGGTTAAAAAAGGGGACAAAAAAGACTACTTTTGTTTGTGCCAATTTTAAAAACTGAACCTTGGGAGGATTTCTGATTTTCTCCAAGCATTTCACCGTTTTGAGATCGTCCCATTTTCACAATAAATACAGTTTTGCTTCTTTAGAATAATCCAGATTAGGTCTCACAGACTGAAGGTGATGGACTGGAGGTAATGGCTAGTCCAACGCGGGCAAAAACCAAAATAGATGTTTGGCCTCCAATCATGTTGGTTTTTTCCAGATGCTATTTTGTCAACATTTGAATATTCATCTAAGTTGCACTTTGTTGGAATACATTTACCTAGAAAGTAATTAGTTGCTTTAAACTTTATCTCCAGTGTAAATAACTTCCTAATTCAAACATGACAATGCGTTTTAAAGTTTTTTGTTTTGTTTTGTTTGTTTTTTTTTTGTTTGTTTGTTTTTTTAAATAGCTTTTGTGTTTAATGCTAAGGTGGTGTTTTTGACACTGGAGTTGTCTTGATTCCACTCTGGTTTCAGCCCCTCCTACACTAGCTCCTCCTTTAGCCTCCAGAACCAACTCCTCTGGATTTGTACTAAACAAAAACACTAAGAGAGTTATAGGGTAATCTGTTGTACTGTAGGTAAGATATTGACTGTTTATAAAGACTACTAAAACAATTCTTAACAGTCCCTTCAAGCACTTCATTGACTCCATAAACGCTATAAAGATCTCCACATGTGTTGCCATGGTGACAGCTTGTTGTCTTAGTCACAGTAGTGATCAGAAGCAGTGTGCTCATTTGGAAAGGTGCCTTGCATTTCTTTTTAAAACAACCAGTTATTAATTAACAGGAGCCACAAGAACATAAATTTTCCTCCTCCACAGTGAAGTGGACTGTGACATCTGATAATGATAAATAAAAAAAAAAAGGATCTGTTGACAAAATGGCAATAACCATGCTTTTGAAGCCACACACTCAAAAATAATGCATCAAACTAAAATAAATGTGCCAAAGATTAATTCATTCAATTTCCAGAAAACCTGCAGTCGAGAATGTGTTTGAAAATGTCTCAAAGCTGTTGCAAATGACTGTTTTTACACAGGAAGTCTGCTGTAGCCTCAACCCACTCATTTTTGTGCCGTTTAATTCCAGAAATTCCCTTCAGACCTTGCTTAGTCATCACACCTCTCATGCAATCCGGTTCAAAACCTTAGGAAAAATAACATACCCCGACAACTTTTGCACCTAAAAAGATCCCTGCCTGGAGCTTTGGAAACACATTATGACTCATGTTTTAGCAGGGAAAAAAAAAACAAAAAAAAAACACAAAGGCACAGTAACATTACACACTGGCTGTGTTCTGAGTGACCTCCTGACTTACCTGCCTCATGGTTCCAGTTGTAAAGAAGCAAGGGAAAGTACAGAGCCACCTCCACAGTCATTCACTGCTGATATTTAGAGTCTCTGCGAAGCTGATCCACTGCGGCGGTCTGAACTTAAAGCGTAGTGACTCGCCTCTCAGACTCTCTGTGAGTTTCTGAGCTCTTAACCCTCTCCTCTGAGCCCGCGGGAGGATCAAAACTTGCCACCTTTTTTATCTACTCTGACTGAGAACCATCCCATCTAGATGCAGTGGGCTGCAGGATATTGGAGAAGCCAATAGTGAGAAAGGGGGGCAGGACTTTTGCTTCTCCGCACTATAACTTGAGGCTATCAGACGTAACTTGGAGCAGAGGTTTTCCAAACTCGCATAGATGCCTCCAGCTGAACACCAGAAACAAAATTAAACTGTTGGATACCGTTACCATCATCCTTAACCTCAATCAAATTTAGTTGGAAGCATCGGAGCTGGACATTTGCACCATGCTCACAGCGAGAATAACTGAAGTCAAACAATGTACTTTAACACAGATGCTAGCTGTCATCAGCCATATTTCTCAGATTAAACACAGGAATGCGCTGAGATTTGTGACTGCAGACTTAAAAAGTGTTGAAAGTTTTCTCTCACATTGTTGGCGTCTGCTCACAATTCCTCAGTTGCTTAGAAAATAACTAACATGTGGAAAGACTGACCCGGTTGGCACCCAAGCAGTGCGAGAGAGCGAGATCGCAGAAGGTTCTCAGCTGAAAGTTTAGACGCCGTTACCCGAATCAACCTTGTCACCAACATTGGGTATGAGGGTTTTTTTTTTTTTTTTTTTTTAGAATTGGATCACTGTGCAAGATGCATGTTTTGGGCTGTGGTTTCACCGGCGTAAAACCACAGTGCAAAACGGCATAGTTTCACTTGGATTACAAAGCAGCCACATTCCCATGCCCAGGAGTCCTCATGTTTCAGTTCACCCTGCTGCATTCAGAATGGTGTGAAATTAAATAAGAGAAGTCAAACCATTTTAGGGACTTAATAGTCAATTTTCCCTTGAAAAGTAACACATAGCTATTTTTTTTTTCAGGACACTCAGCTTAAATTCAGCCACCATAATATGAAATTTTGAATTTTACATTTTGCTGCCTAGAAAATCCATAAATTAAAACAATTCTCAGTTGGTTAGACGGATCAAAAAAAATTACACCGCCACACTAAACTTTTGACATAAAGCAGGAAAGACTTGCGCTTTTGCACTGTTTGAAATATTTTGACTCTCAGCCAATATGAAGAGTCTAATCAGACATGGAAGCATTTTTTTTTTCAGTGTTGTTGCGGCCCCGGTTTCCTGCTCTTTGCTGATAGGAGGGTCACCCTGTGTGGTCCTCTGCTGCTGAAGCCATTCTGCTTAAGGGTTTGACATACTGTGCCAGAGATGCCACTCTGCATGTCGTGGTTGTAACCAGTGGTCATTTCAGCTGCTGCTGCCTGTTCTGTTATCGCAAACCAGTCTTTCTATGATTCTCTGACCTCTGATGCCTGCAACCTGTTTTTCATCTGCGGAAATGTCACTTTTTATGTGAAAATTTCAGTAGATCAGCAGTTTCTAGAAAATATTCAGAAGCCTCTCTGACACCAACAACCATGCCACATTCAAAATCACTTAAATCCCATGTCTTTCACATTCTGATGCTTTGTTTAAAGTTTAGCAAGTCGTGTTCGCTATGCCTAGAGGCCTGAATGCTTAAATGCATTGAGCTGCTGCCATCTGATTGGGTGATTCACTGTTTAACAAACAATTAAAGAGGTGTATCTAATGAAGTACCCCTTGAGTGAATGGATATGAACAGGTGCAGGAGGCCACTGAGTGCCACTAGACTGCTTGTTCATAGTCAACCTGCTGTTAAAAAAAATATTTGCATCCAAAATGCAAACTATTCACAGAAAACTGTGAAGCAGATTCAATGCAGCAGACCAATAGGCTGTCGAAGCTTAAACAGAAACTCTTACTCTTTCATCTGGACTTTTTATGCATCCTTCTCCAAAGATACAAAGTGTGTCTTACCTCACAGCCTGTTAGTCACTCAACCAGACAGTCCAGTCAGGGTGACTCAAAGATACACAGAGAAACCAAGATGAGAGTTTTCTAAAAACTTGAGACTTTGCTCAGAAGACTCCCTCTACTTTTTTAACTATCTGTCTGGGTGCTGCCGCTTCATCTGTGTTCCTCCTGTCTCTGAAAGTCTTCTCACACAAGCCTCTTTTTTTTTTTTTTTTTCTAATTCTCTCCAAAGGAAGCCGAAACTGCTCCAAATGGTTCAACCAGGCACCGACTTCTCAGGCTTTTCCCTCTTTGTGTTATTTTGTTGGCTGGGATCATTAACTTGGTCCCATGAGAACACGAGGAGGTAAATATCCACCCCCTCCTTCCTGTGGAAGCTGTCAATCACTTGCGATGATGAGGAGGTGAGGGGCTGCTCTTAGCCTCTAAGGAAACACTCCTGATTGGTCACCGGGGAGCAGGGGTGCCCAGCATGACAAATGGGAGCTCTAAGATGGATAGGATTGCTCCGTTAGGGTTACATGCACAGCCATAATAGACTTTTACACAACTCACTCATTTGCATGTCATTTAGAATAAAGCTGCAGACTTGTCAGACTTGACAGCAAATGTCTCTGCATCTGGATTTGAGGGGGGAAAAATGTGCTTCGGTTAATACGTTGGCAGTTGGGTAAATGCTAGGGTCAAACTGAATAATGTCAAGATCTTTTAAATGACACTTTGGTACAGTCTGGACACTCAGCGGGGAGGGTGGTGGGGGGTGGGGGGTCTACGACGGATGCATTAAGCTGCCGTTGCTATGGCAGTTTGGCAGGAGCAGGGATGCATCCTGCCTCTCGAGCCAAATGCCATTCTAATCTTTTCACTGGCCAACCCTCAGCTCTCTCTTCACAGATTGTTTGTTTCTTCGTCAAGCCTACCACTGTCTGTTAGTTTCCTCTTCCTCCCAACATCCAATGCCAATTTGAAGTCAACAGCATTTTGTAAGGAAGTGAAATGTGTAGAGACCCTGTGACTGAGACAATACCTGAACGAGGTCACTCCCCTTCACAGGACCGAGACTAAACGCTCTAACTGACAAATGACGAGAAACAACAGACACATTAAGCACGGCTGTGAGTCTGATGTCTGTGCTTGACTCATTCTGAACACTAATAGATTTGTAAACAGCGCTCAGCAAATCCATTTCCAATTCAAAACACACAGAAAGCGCTAAACTAATTAAAGTTTGTGTGCTGCAGTTCAAACAACTGAAACATCCACCAGATAAAATACGCGTAGAGAAATATTAAGCTTATTTCTGTCAAGATGATTATGACATACAACTAAGTAAAAACCAAAAAATTCAGTTTTTCAGAAAATTTGAATATTCCATAAGATGAACATAATTACTTCACACGTCCATGTATCACACTGTAATTGCTCCTATTACAGGAACTACTGCATCAATGCGGAGTGGATCACCCTGTGGTTCTGATGAGCTGTTAAAAAACAAGTTTGTTTTGATAATGTCTTTTAGCATGCCTCCAATGTTGTTCAAAGTCTTTTCAAAGCTCTATACCACATACAACCATCAGTAGTTGACAGAAATGCTGCACAAAGTATAAAATGAACTCAATATGAAAACAGCCCCGCCCTCCCAGACCCCAATAAAATCTGAAATAATTATAAGTTCTCTTATTAAAGGGCCTGCAACACATCTATGAATTCATTCTTTTGCAACAAAATGACAGAAAATCATGGCTATTTACTTTGATTTGAAAGACAAGCAGACATGTGAAGCCAGTGAAAACTGGTTTGCCCTCTTTGGTCATTCCAGAGGTCACACCCTTCCCTGAACTGTAAAAAAACATCAAATAAAAAAAAAACAAAACAAAACAAAAAAACAGTCTGTTTCTGTTTTTATCTTTCCACAAAAGAAAATCTGTCTGGGTTGTGGTTTTAATCCGTCCCCACCTCTCCCGCTGGAAACTGAGGCTGTACTTTGCTCTGGTTTGACACACAAGGTTTCTCTTGCTTTCAAGAAAAGAGATCTTTATTTTTTGGTGTTATTTTTAAGTGACTTACTGTGGTATGAAAATATATGAGTCCTGACAGAACTTTTAAGAAGTAAGTGCCTTTAGCTGTCACTGTTAAGTTTTTCACATCCTCAAACATTTTAAAATAAGCAATTAATAGTCTGTGTTAATACAATATGCAGTTTTGAAATTATACCGTGTAGCTAATCGGGAAACTATAACAAAAAGTAATGCCAAAGACCCACTGTTAAGTCATAAAGCAAACTTTATAAGCATTTTTATCCAATTTCACTCGCCCCAAGCAGGCCTGATTACAGCCAGGCCTGTAGAATTAAGAAATATGGCCAGCCTACAAAAGACGTTCCATTGATGACTCACCCTGAAGGTCACAAACAAACCCAGAATAACATCTAAACACTGCAATCTTCATTTGTCAAAGTTAGGGTCAGTGTTCATTATTCAACAGCTGGAAAGGTACCGAGCAAAAATACTATCCATGGGCAAGCTCGAAGGCGATATTGACTGGTGAACAAAAGGAAAACAATGACCCATCTCACATTTAGAAGAATATTTTTTTTCTGGTAGACGGGACAAAAGTGGAAGTTTTTGGAAGGGGTTCATCCTGTTGCATCCTTCATAAGACATGTAACTTAAAAAAAAAGAAAAAGAAGTAAGCCATACATAAAACTTTAAAAATGATGGGAGGCTTGTTTTGCTGTTTCATGACCATGATGACTTGATGTTTGCACCAGAAATTCTTTGCAACAGGACAGTCATCCAAACGCCAGGACGTTCACTTCTGAACGGCTAAAACTAAAACCAAAATGTTGGCTTTGGAGTGGCCTTGTCGAATCCCATTGAGATGATATGGCAGTAGCTTAAACAGATTGCTCATGCTTGAAAACCCTCCAACGTCCCCCAAAGTAAAACAAGTCCGCAAAGAAGAGTGAACCAAGATATTTCCACGAAGATTAAAGACCCATTGCCAGTTATTGCGGGAGTCGTTGCTGCCAATGATGTTACCACCAGTTATTAGGTTTCAGAGGCTTTTTCTAACAAGGCCAGGTCGGCCTGGGTAACTTAATTTCACTTCATAAAACAAAGGAAATTCTAAAACTGCACCTTGTTTTCCCTCATATCATTGTCTGATATTAAAAGTAGTTTAATGCTATAAAATAACAGAAGAAATCAGCAGGGGAATAAATACTTTCTCACAACACCCTATCTTAAATAACCAGTATAAAATGCTGTCACAAGATGCCACAATGTCGAAAAATGATCGTTTCTGTTTCTGTTTCTGCATTTGCATCGGTGGCAGTGAAGCCTACAAATATTCTAGAATAATCCCCATATAATTACAGCCTAAAAAACAACAACACATATATTCCCTTATCAATTAATAGCATAACTGTCCACAAAATTATTCCAAACAAATGAATATTCATCTCCATTAAATGAGGCCATTTGCAGCCTAAGGCGGTCCTCTTGATGATGGCTGGCACATCAAGCTGCATTAATTAGAAAAAGACCTGCAGAGGGCCAGAAACGCCCTCCTGAAAAGCAAGATAAGTAGTTGGAGCAAAACAGGCCATGAAATTGAATGTTACATAAATGTTAATAGTTGGGGAAAGAAGAGAGAGGATTTTTTTTCTTCCACCTGCATAGTCATCATGTCATAAGGAGAGTTTTCAATTTGCAGTATAAGCAGTTCCACAAGAAAATCCATGTCATGCCAAACAAAGAAATCCTAATTCATGCCTACGAACACAAACTGTACAAATAAGATTTTTAAAATAACACATTTAAAATAAATACTCATTACACAGCTTTAAAGCAGCCAGATACGCTGAGTAAGGCAGAAACAATTTGAATAGCCTCAAAATGCAAATTCATTTGTCTTCAGCAGCCGGGAAAATAAACGGTAAAATCAACTCACATGCTAAAGTCCTGAGAAATCTTTGAGATTATTTTCGAGCACAAGACGAAAAGGAATCTCCCACATTGAGAGCTGAGCTCTCTATTTCAGTGATGAGAGAATAAACAAAACATACAGAAGCTCTGTTTTCCACACGCCCTCCTTCATTGCTGGATCTCCCCACCCAGCCCCGGCCCCATCCCTGGCTATATGCTCATGCAAGCATAAATCATGACCAGCAAGCATCACGTCCACCAGGCCATTTCATGGATATGTTCTTCATTAATGCAACCCCGGCCCCCTTTTTGGGGTTGAGCAGTTGCCCCTGACTCCCCACCCACCCTCACAACAAAAAGACAAAGAGGTAGCAAATGGAGAGACAAAGTGGGGGGGTGGGGGGTACAAAAACCTTGGGGACCACATTTTGATGAGTTTCTAACTACGAGGCCCGGCCTTGAACAGATGGGACCGTGTCTCCAGGGTTGTGCTGCATCGCTGCGTTTGGCGCATACACTCACACAAGCACACACACACACACACACACACACCTATACATCCTTTTAACCAACTTCTGCTCACCAAATGATGCTGTGCAGATTCTACTCTAGATGTGATGGGCAGCATAAAAGAAAATGTCTTTTATAATATCATGTTTGGCATCAAACTTCAATGTAATCACAGTAATTAGAGTCTGAAGGTAAATGTCTAATTAGGTTAGCATGTGCTTACAGGCATTAGGATGGTCTTTTTCAGCACAAGTGCTGATCTAAGCTACTATAATCATTTTTCCCGAACTAGAACAGCCCTCACTCTGCCAGCGAACAATAAGATGAAAGCAAATGCTGCCCTCGTCGTAGCAAAAGTTCAACTTTTTAATTGTGCTCGTGCCTTAAGACACGCTGCCAATGACTAACCCGCAATCGGCTTGATTATTAGCCAAATGAATGAGAATGTTATTGAAAAGCTAATTAACGCTCACAGCGGTTTATCTTCAGAGCAGGTAAAGTTAGTTCAAAGTAATCTAGTATGATTTAGGCTCTCAAAGGACACGCCATCTTGTTTCTGCGTGCATTTAGCTCGAGGTTAGCAGGCTAAATGAGCAGGACTGGTGTGGGCAGCCGACCTGGTATTGATCCTCATCCCCCGCAGCAGCGTAATGGTCGTGAAAATGCCACCATCAGATTTAAGCTTACGATCCTCTCCATTTTTTCTTCTGTAGTAAATTAGACTAACTTATTCTGTGCACATGTATACAGAGACTTAATTTAGTTTGAAATGTTTATGAAACCCTATAAGCACCACTGTTTAGATTTATGAAAGAGCAAAGTTCTAAAGACGTTTTGTTTTGTTAATTCTATACAAGCATTCACAGTACTTGGAACATTTACACATTAAAAAAGTTATATATATATGTATATATATATGTATATATACATATATATATATATATATATATATATATATATATATATATATATACATATATATATATATATATATATATATATATATATATATATATATATATATATATATATATATATATATATATATATGTACTGTTTACATTTTCCCAGAAGGCATGTGGGGAATACGTATACGTACAGCAAATATGTGGAAGGAGGGGCTTGGGTCAGATGACACCAAAATAAACTCTTGCTCAAAACTTGCAAATGTAAGTGGCAAGAAATTGGCACTCCGCATTATGCTTAACATATCATCCCCCATGAAGAAACTTGATTGTTTATATTTATAGACATAACTATATTTGTGATAGTATAGCAGTGACAAAAGTTGCAAGAGTTAACAGTAAGATGAAAGAAGCTTGTGAATGACAAACTAAATAAAATATCAATGCAATTAAGTTTTTATGAAAATTCTAAGGGCCCTGAATACTTCGCACTTCAAAGTTTGCCGACAATCTGTTTTGAAACAATAAAGCAAACTTTGCTATTCAAAAAAGAAGTCTTTATGTTTTGTTTTAAGTACTATAACAAGGGATCAAAAGAAACTATTGTGGTCAAAATAAAAAGTCATTGATCATTTCCCAAAGAAGCTCGTTGTACTTTGTGGCTTAAATAAAATTGCTAAACGCTTTGCTGTCTGGTGCTTTCTCGCTTAAAAAAAAAAAAAAATATGGGAAGGCATTTTGGAAAAGAAATATAATCTACTATTTTAAGTCCACACCACAAACTGCTCCTCAGAAAGTCTTGACTTTTTTTTTTTTTTTTTTTTACGGAAAAGAAAACGTATCTACTTTTTCGAAAGGGTTCAGTGAATGCCTGATGCATTCTTTCTGCTCAGATGACTCAGTAATTGCTTCCAGCTTGTGTGGGAATCTATCTCAGAGAATTTATCACATCTTTATCGTAAATCTGCGGCTAACTAACTTTATCAAAGATGATGATAGTAATGCAATACCCCTGCACTTTCTGGCTGTATATCCAACCCCCCGGCCTCGGTTTGTATTCTCGCTTTACAAGCAGTAGTCGCTTTGAAAGACGGAACCTGTTTGACAAAGGCAGATAAGAAATTGTTCTCCGCGGGCTGAAGAGTTTTCAGACAACGCCGTTCCTCCATCTCTGTTAAACATTACGACCGTCACACTCGACCGGGTTTTGCTGGAGTCAATCTGAACATCTGTGGTGGGGCTGCTTTCACATGTCCAAGGAGGCAGTCAGAGCCAAATGCCTCAGCCCAGCTGTTTGAGTCAGGATCACCTAAATTTCAGTTTTCTCTTAGGTTTTTTTTTTTTTGTTTTTGTTTTTTTTTTTAAAAAAAAAACCCGTTTGCTTGGGCATGTTGACATTGTTGGTGAGCAGTTAATATTATATTAAAAAAAAACACCGTCAATGTTATCTTAGGGACGCGCAACTGAATATTCTCATTTGCTGTCCATCAAGATGTCAAAACATTTCTTCAGGACATCACAGGACATTCCTGAATCTTGGCTGCAGAAGCACGTTCTTCTCTAAAGTTAGAGATGGGTGATTTATTTATGGGTGTTTTTTTTTTTTTTTTTAGATATCACTGACACCATTTCACTCAGCTACACTTCATTGCACAGAACTGCATACACTAGATCTCAAACTCGATTGCACTGCCAAACATCCAGTTTCTGTGATGGAAAAAAAAAAAATGGTATTTTAAAACTGTTTCCCAGCTTTAATGCCATATATATTCTACATTATACTTTTACTTTATGTATAAATCAACAAAAAATGCAGCTAGTATTTTGGGGAAACATAAGCATCATAAACTCATACTTTGCTCAAGGACATTTTGATTCCTTTTCAGCCTTCTTCGGTAAATCACAGTGTAATCTTGGCTTGGAGCTGAAACTTGCAAACAAATCCACAAATTTATGTCTACAGATAAATCTCCCCAATTTTTCTAGTACATTTTTTGTTTTTTGTTTTTGCTCAGCTCTGGTTACTACTTTCCAAATCATTATGGAACGATAGAAATATCCAGTATCATCATTATTGAAAAATATCCTATCGTTAGGATATGGCTTATTGTATTGTAGTCAGAACACAGACATTCTGACATCTCGGTTAAATAGATTAAAAACTTAGAAAGTGGGAGAAACTCAGACGACCCCATTTACGACTATTAAGGTCGACTTTGTGTCTCAATATGACTTCTTCTCGCATCAACAATAGTAAGCTGTGGTGGAAAACTTTACAATACACATGGAAGAACGTGTCTAAAATCAGCATAACATTTACCACCTGCAGCTCTAAACTGAACAAATTTCAGCAGAATTTCTGGAAAGCAGACAGAAAGTGGATAAAGAATAAGCTTCGGATGTCACTTCAAATATTAAAGGACTGTTGGCGTCAATATCTGGCAGAGATTATTGATCATCTTAATATCTTAGGTTCATCTATGGATCTATTCCCACCTATGTTTTTCTAAAGAGCTATTTTCTATTTCAGGGCCTTCTGTGTTTGCTGTTATTAGTCCTCAGGTGTTTTTCCACCTGAGGACAGACTACTTTTTAACCAAAAGATGCCACAGTGCATCTTTTGGTTAAAAAGCCTAGTCTTGAGCCAACTGTATTGCTAAGCCTATCTAAAGGCTATCTTTCCTTTCAAAAGTTTTGTAGAAAGTTATTTACAAACATTTCATGGAATTTTTAACAGCAAATAACATTCCTGAGGTTTTTCAGTCAGAATTTAAATTACGTAAATAATATGCATTGTTTGATTTTTAACGATATTCTTGTAGCCACAGAGTCTGCAAATTGTGTGATCTTGGGTTTTATTGGATTTGACAGCTGGATTTGATACTGTGGACCACAAAATTTTAATTTGTCCCTTAGAGCACCTTACAGGCATTGGATGGACTGCTCTTGCCTAGTTTAGCTCCTATCTGACAGAGCATTTTGTGTCAGCCTGGGAAATTTCAAATCTTTCTGTTTCACTTTCTTGTGGAGTTCCGCAAAGCTCAGTTCTTGGGTCTCTTTTTTTTTTTTTTTCCATTTCACTTTTTTTCTTCTTTTCCCTAAGATCATAGATCTTGGCCATCTGAAAGGCACTGCCACCAATCCTGGGGTAAAAAATGGATGGTTATTTTAGTCTTGACAGGCAGATCACCTCAGTGGTGAAGTCCAGTTTTTACCAACTGAGGCCACTAGCATGTACTTAATTACTGCAATCCCTTATATCACAGTATCTCACAGACCCAGCGGATACGATGCCCACAAAATGAATAGAGCTGTGCCAAAAGCAGGTACTGTTCCTTTGCCTTGTTTAGTTTTACTTCCCCATTTAGTGTTGGTTGTTTCACCAGATCAAACAGGTTTATACAAGCAGGCAATCACAGTGAATTGCTGACAGCTGAACGTCCGAATTAATATTAAATGGAGGATTCATTCATTCATGTAGTGAATGAAAGACTCGAGAAGTAAAAGCTACAAGAGTGTAATTTGCGTAACAGGACGAGGGTTTTGTTTTTTCTTTCCTTTTTGGTGACATTTGGTCCATACTTCTTACCATATGGTGGTGGTAAGGCTCCATTAAGTTAATTGCTAACCACTGTTAAATAACAAGTAGAAGAGCCATCACAGTCCTAGCAGTGGTGTCGACCACACCTCACTAAGATAGGAATTTCAGCAGCTGATTGAATCCCTCTTAAGAAGCTAAGAATAGCATGCTGTTCTAATAATTGCATGGTAGCTAGCATTAACTATTACATGAACTAATATGTTTGTCTAATCAGGTCAATCACATGAAATTTGCACCAGATGTTGGTAACAGTCAAAGTAATCCATATAATGAATCTAAACCAAAGTATTCGTCAAAGAAAGTCACGGCTAAAACGTTAAGAGTGACACGTGGAATAAGTACCTACTAAAAACAGGAAGAAAGGGATTTTCAAAGAGCCAAAGAAAGTAGAGAAACTAGTTGTCAATATTTGAAGTTTCTTCCTGTTGCTATGGGTTAATCTATACTCGTGGTCTACAAAAATCCTTTCTGATTACCAAAGAAATGCAGACATGTTTGGTTCATAAAAGCAAAAACACCTTAAAAAATTTTACAGTTGCCAAAAAATAAAAATAATAATAATAGCAATGTTTGCAGTTATATTTCAAAACTTCCAATGGTCAATGGCCTCATTAGCAATATCTCAATCAACAAAAGCACACACGTGTTCACCACTTATTTTACATACTTTTATGAAAAAGCAAGACTTTGTTTCAGCAATATTACTATTTTCCAAAGATTCGCAATGCGCTGAACTGCTCCCCATTCATCAGGATGTCATCTGCAGTGAATTAAATTTCCTTTTAACTAAAATCAGCGCTCGATTAATCCTGTCCTTCCGCCTCTCCATAATAAAGACTGGCTTCTTGGGAATGTTCAAAATTCACGGCCCTAAAATGTGACCGTGTGGATATGAGCGCACATAATTCTTAACGTCCTGCTTCTTTGTGCTGTTATTGGCTGTCGTAATGGGGGTGATCTAGCCACACCTCTCGCCCTGTCACAACAACCAGGCACAAAAGCCTCGCAGCTGCTAATGAAGTTGGCACTGAGAATGCAATGGATATGGTTGTGTTTATGATTTGGAGGCAGGGCTGTGGAAACAGAGCTAAGTGATGAAAACACTAGTGAAATTTTTAACATCCAAAGCGCATTGACCAAAGTAATCCATTTATATTGCCAAATTAAGTCAATTCTAGAACCCAGAAAAAAAGAATACCATTAAAAAAAAACCAAAAAAAAAAAAACACATTTGCTCGGTCTTTCGAGGAGTAAGAAAAAAAAAAAATCTGAAAGCTTACCTCACGGAAAAAACAGAAAATCCAAGTGAGTTCAGCAATATTGCATGTCCAGACTTTGCCAGAGCAAAGGCTGTGTTGCTTTATTAAAACAGGAAAGGTAGGACGAAACCAGCTCTGCTCATTGAAAGTTGGTCTTTACCTTTCTTTCTGTGAGAGTGAAATACTACCTTTTTTGCCAGCCGAATGTTTTCACCAGCAGCTGCTTTACGAGGAAGCTGACATATCGGAGCTCCTCAGCTGTCAGCAGACGTGAAGCATGTGAAAACGGGGACGTTTTTGTGACAAAGCATCTGGCTCCAGTCTGAACTGACTTTGTAACTAAATAACTCAAACTGTCAAAACTCTCTTAATGAGTTCATAAAGTTCAGTGCTTCTTCCAGCTCTCCTCCATGCATGTGTTCACTCACACAGACTGCAACATGCCTGTTGTTTTTTTTTGTTGTTTTTTTTTCAGCAGAAAAAAAAACAACTAACAGGCATCCAGGTACGAGGCTCAGTGTGTTGTGATCGATATTCTGAAATCAATGGTGTCTTTTTCAGAATGACCTGCAGGATTCCCTACCGCTCCTCCCTGAGCTGATCAGCTTTCTACTTGATTCAACCAAATCAAAATCTTAAGAGTTGGAACTCCTTCAGTCCAACAGAAAAACGCTTCTTAATCAGATCTTACCTGCTTCCCCATGGCTGTATGTGTTCTCTCTCTCTCTCTGGTGGAGAAGGGAAAAAGCAGAGAATTATTTTTAGACAGCTGGCTATTTCCCTGAGGAGGAAGACAGGCAGGAGACAGAAGACTGAAAGGTGTTCTTGCCTGCAAACACTCCTCTTTACTAGGGTGTGTATTCGCAAATACCTCCCTTAGACACACACACACACACACGCAGCCTGTCATCTGCTTTACAGGTTTATACAGGATCATGGAAGGCTCTGAAGGAGTATTTAACCCTTTGAAAAGCTGCCACTGAAAGGATTGAGTTTTTTTTTGTTTTGTTTTTTGTTTTTTTTATTCCTGCAAATTACGAGAACTGGCAGAAAATCGACTCCATCAAGAGTGGGGTAAAAGTAAATGGCTGCACTGATTTTTGTCTTTGCAAAGACTCCAAGATGGAGTCTGGCATCAGATAATGCTGATTGAGGGCCTATTTTCAGTGTCACTGTTGCCTGTTTTGTGTAACCAAGCAGAGACAATAAAGATCAAGGGGAGAGGGGGAGAGGAAAGGGCGGGGAACCGGGGTGTCTTACTGTTGAGCAAGAGAGAATTGGTTTTTCCACCATCCTAATGAGAATTCATCCTTTGAGATGGATGACTCACTCTGAAAACAATTTCATACTTGTAATAATGAGATCATATTTGAGGAATTGGGTGTGCATCCCTCGAGTAAAAGAGTGAAGCGCTTTAGCCAAAACTAAATTTATTTGTGTGGATTTTATCTGCTGAATTCAAGAAAACTCTTGCATATGAACATTCATGGTACATAACTTGAAGTTTCAAGGAAAAACAAAAAAAAAAAAACAAAAAAACTTTGGCAAGCTTAACCGAGTCCGCTGGGGCAAACGTTTTAAAGCATGGAGACGTCTGGTCAAAATAAAATGAGAACACTGATTTGGAAGCTCTGGAAACCGACAGCGTGTCGGCTTGTGTGAGATTAGATGCATAGGAAGTTTGGAGATAAGTAAATCCCTCAGTGTTTAGGAGGTTATTTTAGTTTAGATAGTTTAAGCCACTTTATTTCTTTACTAATCAGCTTACGCCTAAGGGACAAAACCAATTGAGCTCTTCAGAAAAAAAAAAAAAAAAAAACTAATTGCACAGATATCTGTCTGAGCAAGTGCATGTCATCCTCTTTTTAACCTTGATTTAGGATGGTTTGGAAAGCAGAAACGGCTCACCTTTAAAGTAATTTTAATTTACGCCCAAAAAATTTCTATCCACATTAAGATGTCATTTAAGATTTCTGACACTTACAGCTTGGGAGAGACGTAAAAAATGCCCTTGAAGGTGTTTAGGGGATTTTATAGCCTAAAATATAGATTTTCATTTTTAACTCTTCCTTTCTCTACAGTAAGCACAAGGGACTGAAATTCAACCATCACTAAATTAATGTAATTTAAAATACTTCTCTCATCTTAAGTTTTTTGTTTTTTGCAGCAGATTAAATTCCTTGGCTGAGATAGGCTTTTGGATCTTACCACACATGTGGCAAGAAAACGGATCTTATGTCTTTATTCCACTTTAAATGTGAGGATTGTGACGAATGGTGCAACATTTACTGTGTGCAAAACTATAAGAGCTGATTAAGTTGCTTCTTATTGCCCCAGGATTCCAAATTTAACAACGGTTTGACATTTTTGAAATAAAGTTAAATGTTCTGTACAAGATCTACTGGATCCCCAGGTGGATAAATAACTATCACCAGCAGTACTCAGAAAATAAGTCCAACTCCCTTGCCTTGCCATGCGAGCAAATTTAATATTTCAGCCTGTCAAAAACAGTGGATCTTCATCAGTGTTGACAAAATGTTTGGACAGCACAGCATGAGATTGGGTAACCTTGATATTAATTGCTGCAGTTAATATCAAGTTGTGTGTCATTTTTCAATACATGCTAAAAAGAAAAAAGGTATGTGTAACGCAGATGATGGAATTTTGCTTATTTTAAGCTACTTATCTTTGTATGCAATTGAAAGGCAAGGGAAATGCGCAGTAGAAAGAGCTAACTTCTTTTTTTTATTCAGTATGAAAGGAAAGTTTAATTTTTCTTCCAAAGAAGAAGGTTAATTTGTTTTGCAACAAAAAAAATGTGCTTTTTTTTTATTTGCAAAGATAATATGTTCAGACTACTTAGTATGCCATGAGAACATTTTTTTTTTCCAAACCTACAGATGTTTGCTACCTAGGCCCTGTTTAAGGTTGACCAGAAAAAAAACAAACTGTTGAATGAGACAAGAAGGGACTTTTCACACACCTGTGGAGGTGGGGTGATTACACCTTTATAGTTCCTTTGAGCAAAGTATAGTTGGATGACTTCAGCAAATTTCCAGCAAACAGCAGCCAAACCCCAGATTAACTCACCACACGTGGCTGCGAAGAGGCTTCAAACATTTGCAGCAGATGTGCACCGTCAACCCGACTCTGCAAAAATTCAGTCTGGGAAAATATCAAAGCTTCCATCTATTGTTTCAAGGCAGAATCATGTCAAACTTGTGGTGATGGCAAGTGGAGAACGCACCTAATGATCCGGACAGCAATGCTTTATCTGTGGGATTGTGTTTCATACTGCTGGAGCTGATCAACCGTGTTTAGTTTATTTGCTTTCATCACTTCAACAAATATTCTCCAGAGTTACTCCAGAGTTAAGAGAACTCCACTTTCCCGGAACGAATGAAAAAAAAAAAAAAAATCTCAGATCAGATATCTGGTGAAAACTACTTCAAACCTCTGGTATGAAGAAAAAAAAATATCACACGTCTTTCGATTGAATCAATAGTGAAATAAATCAGCTATGGCATTTTGCAATTTCATAAGAGTTTCACAATCTGCAGCTTCATTATTTCCCTCTGTGTGTAAAAAGCACTGCTCCTTCAGGGCAACTCACAGCTGACAAATACAACTTTTGAATTATAAAGTTGCTGTTACATTAAACATTAACAACACTATCAAAAAAACATCTTAGCAGGGGATTTTTGTCAGCTAAAGATCTGCTTTTCACTGAAAACACTTCTAACAAAATCAATAGATTTGACTCGAGGATTTGTGTCATTTTTCCAACCGTGTCAAAGCAAAGTTAAAGTTGAAATAGTGCGCGACTCTAGGATCTCTTCATCAGTGTCTTGGAGTTGGCAAATACAGGACTGAGTGAATTAAGAGACTGTAGTAGTATGTTCAGCAAAAATATCACTCCCGACCCCTACGCCTCCAAATCTCCTGAACAGCAATAGCACAAAGATGAGTGAAAACAAAACCCCTAAACTCACACAAAACTCAGAGATTCCCTCCACAGCAGCTACTGGGTTATGTCTTAAATCTAAGCTGAGACAGAAGTTGGGTAGCTTAACCAAACATTGGGATAGAAATTATCCCAATTGAGCTTTCTAATTCCCCATAATCCTTCAAAGACCAAAATACAGTATTTATCCAATGACCCAGTCAGCCTTTTCCACAGCAATATCAAGAAATGCTCCAATATAAAACAATGTTGTTTAATTCTGTTAATATTAGCATGTTGTGTTAATAACTTGGGTGAATATTGGTGTATGAGAACCAACTTGTTAGGAAAAAATAAACCTTATCAGGCACAAGTTTGTGCCAACTAAGTTCAATGTTTACACTGCAAAGCTGTTATTAAGTCAAAATAGACTCGCTCTAATTTGTACAGTGTTGTATAGGATTAGGGTTTGTTACAAAGTTCAACTGCAGCAAACGGCAGCTGTAGTATAACTAGTACTGAATTGGAACGGTCTGTTTATATAAAGTACCTTGAAACAACATTATTTTTATGAATTGGTGCTAATTTAATAAACTAAATAGATTTAAAAGGGGCTCTGTTTGTGGAGAACATTCTTCTGTTGTCAAATGATTCACATTTTCTAATATGAAATATATTGAAGTGTAAGAAATGACACATTCTTAGCTTCTCAGAATTGTGCTTCTTTGGCCATGTTGACATGATAATTTATGTAAATGTATATTGTTTTGTGTTTTCTGTGTTCTTCTCTAATTGGGCTTTTGGGATTAGAGTACAAAGAATCATTAATTTTGGCTAAAAATTATAGAATATGTTGTCAATCACCAGTGACTGTTTGGTAACTCTGCCAGAAGGGGTCAGTATTGCTCCACCATTGAAAAAGACATTGTGGGAGAAACGGAGATCTCAGGGAAATATCAGGTTATCAGACATATAGAGAGACGACTGTTTCTAAGACGGATATGAGGGCTGTGTACCAACTCTACCATTAAACTGAGCTATTTTGTGTTGCACATCTATAAGTAAATGTTGCTGCAAAATTAACAAAATAACTTAAATAGCTAAATTAGTCTGGCTATACCACAGTGAGAATTTGAAACTTTTAATTCTTCTGTAGAGTGCTGGTTTGATAGGTACCCTCCTCTTCCCTGGACAGTTCTCCATACATTTTTTCCTTTCCTAACCAAAGTATGAGCAGGCAATGATGCAATCGCTCCTTTTTGTCTTGCATCATTGTGTAATCCACTGATGTCCATGTTAAGCATTCCAAACGTATCATTTTTCCTCTGTGGCAAGTTTTATTTGCCTTGTGCAGAAAAATGTTTTATTTCATGATTTTTCATATATTTCATCATTTAAAAAAAAATACATAACCATCGTGAAATACAAGTCTGAATACAGCTGAAGTGAAAAAGGAGCAAATATGATGATACATGATCTTTAAACATTAAAAGTAAAGGTATGCGATCTGACATTGCACTACTGACCTTTTTTGCCATTTTCCCCAAACAAGAAGAACGTTTCAAATAACGTTGGTTAGTCTCATCTGTTTTGACATATTAATACGCCGCGACCATATGGCCGTGTGGCATATATTGTCACATAACATACGCTGTGAAATATCACATCTCCGAGCATATGCTAAATGCTTGCTAAATGGCATGCTGACAGTCTGAACCGAGATGAAGACAGAATCAGAATGTTCACGGACGTCCTATAAAACAAGTGCGATAACAACGAGCTCAGGGAGGAAAACATCTGGTTGCTCCAAGTTCTTGGTGTTGCATGGGAGTCATTTCTCAGCCACATAGTTTGCTGCTTGTTGCGCAAGGCCGAGGAACGAACAAAGCTGTCTGTTGAAAGCTGCCTGGTGGTGTCCTCAAGTGTCCCGCTGATGTAATTTAAACAGCCAATCACTCACTGCCAAGCCTTGCCAAGGAACAGGCAAAAAGAAAAAAAAAGAGAGATTGACTAAAGTTGACCTACTGTCCCATCCTTCTAATTATATATGCATGTAACATCACAATGAAAAATAAAAAGAGTGTTTTGCCAATGTGTGCTCTTAACACAAACACATACTGTATTTACTCTCTAAACCTGCATACTCTATACATTTAAGGAGATATAAACAAATAATTAAAATGTTTGGGTGTTTTTTTTTTTTTTTGTTTTTTGTTTTTTTTATTGGTCCAGTGTAGTCTCTTCTTCCAAAGGAGGCGCTTTAATCACATTTATGCCAGTGGGAGCAAGAAGCAGAACAGATGGCATGAATGAAATGAGATTTTACAGGCTTTATATGAACACGGCTCTTCTAGCGCTGCACCACGACTACTGAAAAGAGAAAAGAAAAAAAAAAGCAATAATTCTAACAACACACTCAGTGGATCATTTAAAACAAAAGCAGTACAACTGATTTCAAAACAACCGACTATGAATGAAAGATTAACAAAATAATGTCAGAAAGTGTCACTTCTAGCACTCGCCTTTAAATCCCGTAGAAAACCTTAGAACGAAAAGTTCCTTTCAGTATTGTTTAATAAAGTTATTTGGTAAATGATAGTGAGACACCTAAACCTATCATTTCTGTTCCGTAGATGTTGACTTTAAATAAAATATAAACATCACCAACCAATATTTATGACTTGATTTACTTTATTCAATATTTGGAACTTGGATCGCTTTTGGATTTACCAGTTAGTTTTTGTAACTCTATTTTCAATCTCCCAGTTAAAATAATAATCTAAAACAAAAAAAAAGTGCTTATTGCTGTTAAAATATTCTACATGCTGGTTCATATTGTTGATTTTTATTTCTTTAGGGGTGGGAGATGCATACATTATATATTTTTTAATGTAGTTAATATCGTATTATGATGTTATTCTCTCATCAAAAACATACCTGCGGTGCTGTTTGGATCCTTTCATTTCTCGTGTTTGAGAACTCCTTGAATCTCCGGTGACCCCTCCTGACCCCACTATGGAGAAGGGTATAAGAAAATGTATGGATCTTATGATGCATAAAGCCTCTCACTGTGCAAACGCAATGAAAGCTGACCAAGACTATTCTGAATATGTCTCCATACCAAATGAAATGCTATTTATTTTACGCCGCTGATTAGGATAACACTTAATAGTTTTATTCTGATTATGAAATTACACATGAAAAGGCTAATTTATGGTATCCTTCACCTCTGAATTCAGAGCTATCATTTGCAGGGAGCAGCTACTTCTGATCTGCTGGGTACTTAACACATCAGGGAGAAAATCCTTCAAGTTAGGAAGCACTCAAGAACTATGGAATGTATTTGAACAGCAGTCAGTATGCTGCAGCATATTAAGTAGCGAAGAGACGATCCCTGAAATGACAGCGAAAAGACTGAGGCTTTGTAGCATTTGATTTGAAAGATATTGTGCATGACTAACACCTTAATGAGCTCCACTGTGCTCCATTTTTCATGTGCAGAGATTTTTTTTTTTTTTTTTTTGCATAAATCTTGCCCTTGAAACCACAGGGCCAAGGCTCTTTTGTTGCTGAACACACTCAGTCTCATTTTGGTTGTGACCTTCCCCTGTCCTCCCCGCAGCTGCTCCTGATGCTAAGGAGTCGGCTCAAAACGGATGGACGTCCTGCTGGGAACAGCAGCAGTCCCTCTGCCACAGGCTCAATTTGCATCCAGCGGCAAAGATGAAAAGATAAGACATGATATAAAATATTATATCTCAATCGCTCGCTTTCAGGAAGCAGGTCACACAAAAAAATATTATCTCCATTCTGTTTATTCCACCCCACCCCGCCCCTCAGCCCAACCTGTTAGTGTTTAGAGGAGAAAAACGGCTCTGAGAGAGAAATACGGCACATCTGTGAGGTTAAAGCGTCCGACACATCCAAACATCCTGTTCTGTCTCTTCAGGGTTGTTTAAATCAAACCCGGTGGTGGTCAGGTCATTCCAAATTCACTTACACAGCTGTGAAGGTTAAACTTGTTGAAAAGATTGAAGAATCTTTCCAGCCTTTCAAATAGTGTAAAGTATACAAAAAGCCTTATATTCCTGATACTTCCAGCATTAGCGAGCTGCAGTAGGAGTTTTTCACCATCCAGGTTTGTGTTAAATATTGCAACTTATTACCACAGATCATCTGAAATGTCTTCCTTGCATAAAGTTCCAAGGACATGCCAGAACCTAATTGATAGCCTGTAAAATCTAATCTTTAAATGCTTAATTATGTTTGACTGTTTGATATGATTGAGTGTGAAGAGAAATTAAACTCTATTCAATATTCAATAAACTGTTGAAGCTCAATGAACAGAGCCACAGTGTTTGCTTACTAATGACAGATTAAATGAAAACGCGTTCGTGGTCTTATGCTGCCCCCCTATGGCCACATTTGGTAGTTATCATTGCAATGTTGTACATGACAGGAAACGATACAAGACCCCCTCGTTAAAACGCACTTAATTATAATAAGGAACTGTTCCTCCCCCCCCCCTATCCTGATTCATATACTATCAAGAAATCACTTTAATAAAACTTTAAATAGAACCTGTCTGACAACATGAAGATCTAAAAAAACAAAAAACAGACTGCGTCCAATCTGAAGAACAAACAACACAGTCACTCTATCAGTCTAGAATTATTTGGCAATCCCACAAACTACATTGAAATCAAAATTAATAATAATAATAAAAAAAAAACACAATTGTTGAACTTCCCCAGGTGTGGCTGACCAACTCAACTGAGATGTTGTGGCATGACTTGTCAAAATTCCTCCTCAGCAAGATAAAAGACATTTGATTGATTTTCTTTCTTGCTATCCCATTATTTTATGCATAACAAAGTCCAACCCAACCAAAGACATCCTTGGAGAAAAGTTTTGTTTTCCAAGGTTTATGAAAGATAAGAGTATTTCTAACTGATCTGCAAGACGCCAAAAACAAGGCAGCTGTGATGCCAAAATAAAGAGGAAGGTACGCAGCCACTAAAGCCACTAAAGCCACTAAGCGGGTTTAATTTTGTTTAAATGTCAGTTAACTCAAGAAAATGCACACTTGTTAGTAGTATCTGACATATTTTGTGAAGAGAGTGTATCCATGTGCACACCACACAATCAATAGACGTGAAGCTTTGATAAAGCTGGTTGGTGTTTTCCTAAGTAAAACCATGGTGACCATCCCTGAGCCGAGATTCAGGAGATTTATCGACGATGAGTGACACTGTGTGAACACAGAGTGACACCTACCTGTCTGCCCATCTAAACAAAGGTCACATCGCTGTGTGGTGTTGGTTGCCTGACAAATGCAAATCTGTCACTGTCTCCAGGGGCAGGATAAAGGATTCAGCAAAGAAGAGAAGAAAAAAAAATCAAGCTTGGACTAGATTTAAAAAAAAAAAAAGAGTACATACTGAATTACTTCAATGACAGTGACAAACGTGTGTAGTTCAAAGACAAAACACAATTTAAAGTTGATTTTGTGGGCGTCTGAATGATATTTGGTTCAATATTTCATCTATATAAACAAGAAAGGTACAGATGAAGGGTGTAAGAAAAAATATATATTTGACAAAACAAAATGCACTTTTTCTGTCATATGAATTGATAACCGCTTTTCATGAAACACTTAAAATAAACTAATGATGTAAAAATATATCTGGTATATGTAATATAACTTTTGATTTTAGGTGAAACACGGTGAGAAGTGGTGAGTGTGAGGCATGAAAACGAGTTGAAATGTAACAGGGAAGCGAAATGACACGTTTACAAGATGACACTCCAGCTTTAATTTCCTGGAACACAAACACATACACAGATTGCACCATTTCCACTATTGTGACTGTAGCAAAAATCGTAACCAAAGTACATTGTGGTATTATTGCATTCAGCATAATAAGACATTCACGTGCACGTTGCTGTGAAAACTTGTTTTCCTCTTTCACAGATTTCTTCCCTTTTCGCTTGTTTTCACACTTAAATGTTTTCCACTATAAAACACATTTTAACATCTGACAGAGATAAAATGAGAAGATAACACGCAATTTTCAGCATGGAGATTTTATTTATTAAAAGAAAACTATGCAAATAACTGGCTCTATCTGAAAAAATAATCATTGTACAAAACTGATAACTGGCTATTCCAACTTTGGTGGCAGCAACTACCATTAGGTGATCTGGAAGTCTCTCCATTGTTTGCATAATGTTTTATTTTTATTTTTTTTTAATTCAGCAATATTGTAGAGTATTTCAATCAGGTCGCACTTTGACTAAGCCCTTCTAAACATTAATTCTTCTTTTGTTTTTTAATCTGGGCAGATTTGCTGGTGGGCTGTGGATAACTGCACTTGGATCCACCATTTCATGCAAGTCTTCTCAGCCTGAAGTGGCAAAGTAACCCCAGACTTTCACATTACCCCCTTTATGCTTATATTAATGTTAGTAGTCTTAGAATTTTTTTTTTTTTTTTTTTTGGGGGGGGGGGGGGGGGGGGGGGGGTGGGCTTTTGTGTTTTTGTGGGTAGGGAGGGGTTTTTAAAATGAAAATGTCCTTTGGGGGGAATTT
>NW_015112653.1:88996-120155 GCF_001443285.1 Poecilia latipinna | reverse complement strand
TGGGGGGGGGGGGAGGTAGGGGGGGATGGGCTTTTGTGTTATTGTAGGTCAGAAGTGGCTTTTAACATGAAAATGTCATTTGGGTGGAATTTTTGCCAAGTCTCGTTCTTATTGTTAAATAATAAACAATGAGCTTAACCAAGGCAGGGGAGCCGTGCAATGCAGCAATGTCTGGACATCGGGCTGATGCAATGATTGGACGTTCTTGGTTCTTTTGTGGCCTCTTGATTAGCTCTTGGTGTGCTTTTAGAGTAACTGGCAGGACAGTCTTTGGAAGTTTCACCAACTTTCCATGGTTTCTCCGTGGGACTGAACTACAAAATGTGGTCAGAGGACCGACTACTTTCTTTTTTTACCCAAAGGACCAATAATTAAAATAATAGTTTGTTTGGACAGCTATTTCTTTTCTCACAGGAAATAAAATAATTTGAAAATTGCTTTTTATATTCACTCAGGTCATCTTTGTCTGATATAAAATTGGTTAACAATATAGGGGGATTTAAATGTGACCAAAAAAAAAAAAAAAAAAAAAAAAAAAAATAATTCTTAGAAGGGACACATAGTTTTCACAGCATTGTATTTATGGCATTAAAGTGTACATGTTTTCATGGTCGGGTTGCGAAAAATTTCTTTGTATTAAATAATTCTATAAAACATTATAACACAATAAAATAATAATAATAATAATATTAATAGAAAAAAAAGAAAAACAATGTAAAAAAGCATCCTTCAAGCAAACAGTCTAAAAGTTCTTTAAAATGAAAATACAACAATGCAAAAAAGTTAGGCTGATTTATTATTATTTTTTTTTAAAACAACGTATAAATAAACATTCATGACATAGTCTAATGTTGCTGAAATGAGAGTCACACCAAACTTTCTGGGAAGGTTTCTGGATTTTTACTTGACATCATCTGCCAGACGTGCCACTTTTCTGTCTGTATGTTTGAGCAGTCAGAGCCCGTTTTCCTCTCTGTTGGACTTACAGTCTGAAGGGCGGGCGGGTTCTGCTGGGGGAGCAGCGACGTCTGGGCGTCGGCCTGATGGTTGAAAACAGAGACTGGGCAGGGAGCAACTGAAGTCTCCCGAACCGATCCAGCACACAGACAAGGAGACAAAACCTCTGTTCTGTCCATAAATAATGGACATGTAGGGCGTCCTGTCCTTTGTACTGAGCTGTCTGGGGTAACAGCCCCTGATTGGCTGCTCAGTGACTGATGCAACGATGATTCTGGCTGCCTCTGCTCTCTGTGGTCATGAGGACCACTGCTGCTGCAAGTCACTGGGAGGTGTGGCCTGTTCTCCAAAACGCCCAATGATGTTTGTGTCGCTCCGACGGGCAGCTTGTTGTTGCCTTGGTGACTGCTCAATCCCTCCGACGATCCATACGAGTCACATTCTGAGGTATCTCCAAGGGAGCCTGTTGGGAATCGTTTAACATTTTGCATTTATTCCACATCCCAAGGCCGTCTGGAGCGAGCATTAAAGAAATGATAAAACGGAGATAATTTTGTTACCAGTAATGTGATGGCTAATAAAATCCTTCCCAAAGAGCTCATGCCAGGTGTCCCAGAAACAATCAGCCGAGGCATCTGAGAGAAGCAGAAAAAAAAAAAAGATTATACTGTCTGCTTTAATGCATGGTTATAGGAGCAGGAAATATGACATAAATAAAGTCGTGATTGTTTTAGGCTGGTTTCTGCGTGCTTTTGGCACGTGCATTGTTCCAGTTCTGTGATGAATTATTTTTAGCTCCAGTAACAGCTGGAAAGTTAGAAATGTTTATATTATAACAAAGTAGGGGGAAAAGAAATCCCACTGGATTGAACCTGGAGAATGTCTAAAGAAGCTATATATACATACCCTTTGAACTTTTTCACTGTTTGTAAAGTCACATTTTGTCTGTTTTTTGGGGATTTTATGTAACAGAGCAGCAAATGGCATTACATAGATGTCAAAGGAAAATGATACATGGCTATCAAAATACTTGACAAATAAAAATCCTAAAAGTATTGCATGTGTGTATTCCAACATACACCATGCAGAGTGAAAATTTCATTGATCTCCTGGAGTTACGACTGATAATCTTCTTTGTTTAATGTCTCAGCTTTGCACATGCACAGGCCATTAATCTTTTCATCAACTTGTACCAGTTTTCTTGTCCCTTATGAAGAAAAAAAGTAGGAAAAAAGTAGGTTTACAATTGCCTCCTTTGTTTAAATGATTGAACAACATGCAGTGGGACTTTTAAAGCGATCAATATTGTTTTATTTTATTTTTTTCTTTACCTAACTTCAAACTTCTTCACAACTTTATCTCTCCATTTTGCATTGGTCTACCACTTAAATCCCTCCCCCCCCCTCGCTCCCCCCAAAATACATTATTATTATTGGGATCTACTGTGACAAATTTACAAAAAGAGTTTGCGTGAAATGGCGCATCGCTGTCCTCAGACAGTACATGAACCCACTTGATAGCTATTACTCCTCTTGTCTTAATTTTTATTGGACATTCAAAGTTTTCCTAAACGTAAGAGAATCATAAATTATCCTAAGCTTTTAAAATGTGTTATCTTTATGTCTCTGAGTTGTAATCTTATTCATCCCACAGGTTTCTGTTCTCCTGGTTGTCAGAAAGACAAGTCAGTGGGTCAGTTCCAAACATCTCTGTTGCATTGCGTCTTGTGCCAATTTGGGTGTCAGGGTGTGAGTGAGTCAAACTACTTCTAAAGTACAACCATGTCATAAAATACATTCTGTTCACCTTTGTCAGCAGAGAGGATTGGCGAATCGCTTCCTGATCCATCTTTGGAACGGTCACTTAGTTTGTACTGCCTGGGGCGCATGGGATCTCTGTCTGAGTTCAAACTGCTGTGCTCTGTGTCCTTAAGTAGCAGTCGATCTGACAGCACAGGAGAGTTATTGTCATAAGGAGACACCTCTCCGCTGGACGCTTTGAGGGAGTCACTAGACATGCAACTCTCTGTCAGAGAAAATGAATCTTCTGGCCTCAGAATGCCTGACTCCCTGCAAAGAAAACAGAAGAAAAAAAAAAAAAAAAAAAATCACGGGATCTCAATAACGTACAAAAACGATCAGCGGCCTAGCAGACAAATCACGTAAAGAGGGGAACTACTGGAAACTTACGAGCACTGAGAGGCCCTTCTTCGCAGCAGATATTCGACAACATCAGAATCCGTTTCAAGCAAGCTAATCAGCACCTCATTCTGAAGATCTGCAGGAACCTGGGTAAAGCAAAAGTCCAGTTTGTTTCACCGTCTTATAAATAATCGATATCAAATACATATTTCGTAGCAGTAAAGAAAGTCGTATTATGAATAGCAAAGATTTATTTCATAGTACACATTATTGTCTTTTACATCACTAGTTTTAATTTTCTAATTTTTATATAGCAGTACAGATTGTTTTATTACATAAAAGAGAGAGTTCTGTGAGTTCTTTACAAAGAGCAGGACTTAATTCCAGTAAAAAGCAAAAACGTAAGAAGATGAAGCCAGATACTGGAATGCTTCCAGTATCTGGCTTCTCATTTCTTGAAATTGAGCGTAGATAAAAGCTCATTTTACAAGGTTCTGGACTAAAAACAAACTTACTTTAGTGATGTAGCTTTGTTTTACAAGCACCTATAAAACCTTCTCTTGGTTTATTAAGTCGATGTTTACATTTCCTTTACGTGGCTTCACTCTGTTAAGCCCAACAATGGCTCAAAAAACAAGACGTATCTGTGACTTGGTTTGTCTTGAACTCCACCTTATCTTTGGCTGCTTTAAATGCCCCTGTGCTCCACTTACCATAAACAGCATATCATAAGCATCGATCATCCTTTGGACAACACTGATGATGGCTGAACTCTCCTCTGCATGCGCAAAACTCTGGACAGAAAACTCTTTGTCTGAGCTCTTTTGCTTGTGCAACAAGTTGGGACCAAGGATTGTGGCTAAATTGCGTGACGTCATCTTGTTTCCTGGGACCTAAACGAAAAACAATGATAGAATTTTCTTTTTTTACAAATAAATCTACTAAAAAATGAAACAACAACAAAAGAAAACTTATTAGGTCAATGATTCTGTTCAAGGTCTGTTTCTGTGGACATTACAGTCATTTCGTTTCATTGTTGGTCTCAATAATACTTTTGTCTCTTCGGCTTGTGTTGTCATCTTATTCACACAGTAGTCTCGCCTTTTTGAAACCTGTTTGTAAAAAAAGCTGAATATCAGCCGTATTGCAATTTTCAAAGAGCTCGAAAGAAGAAGAAGCTTAAAGTCCGGAAATTACGGTGCCCTTTCTTGGGAAAGACTGGAAATGTGAACACCTGGCTCCCTTCAAACAAGATAAAAAATGTTCTACAAAGTCTCCAGGATCTTCAGCGAAGGCAATTATGACAATTTGCAAAATTTCTCTGCACATATTGGAGGTTTCTGCAGCTCCACTGTCACTTTCCATCTTACTGTGAAGAACGAAGCACCATCTGTGTTTTCATCAACTGTTCACCAGTATAGAAGGATGCAAGTGATGAGGTTTTCAGTATGGATGGCCCGTTTCTCTATCCACATATTGTGACTCCAGTCAGAATGAGCCATGCATAAAAAAAATTCTAACTTGTCTATCTTTTTCTGATCATCAGGCTGACGGTCTGAAACTTGAAGTTATTTTCAGAGTTCTGCTTTTCCCTTCTTCACATAGTCCTCTGTTCTTTTTTGTGGCTAAAGGCAATGTCAAGTCTTCACTTCAACAGCAGGAAAATACATTTCACATTTAAGACGCAGCTTGAAGAACACACAACTCCCCTAAATCTGTCAGTAATTTCCCTCTATGTGCAATTCGGAGGAGTGTGCGCTTCTTCATGGAGAGCTCAGTGCATACCAATCTCTTATCAGCAAGAGGCATAAGCATGTCTTTTTAAATTATTTTTTAAATATTTTCATCTGCTTGCTGAGGTCGTAGATAACACTCCTAGCAAAAGCCTTACAATAGATAAGTGTGCTTACAGGGCTGCCAGTGGCATGATATCCTGGGTTTCACGGTCCTGCTTGAATTCGTCTGACAGGGGTATGCAAACCATGAATTATGGACAAGCCACCCCTGTTGCTATCAGGCAGGCTGTTGCTCAATGCAGCACCAAGTATGCAAAAATGCTGTCACAACAATCTCACCAGGAAGGTTTTGTGCTTGTTCAAACAGGCAGAGAAGGCTTCGACTCATCAAGAATACCAGGGGGGCGGCGCTGTCCTTGTGGCCCCCCCCCCCAGCAGACCTCTCCAACTAGAACCTGGAACCATCCATGTTCTGGCAGCTTCTTTGTCGAAGTTTTCATTATCTGTCGTAAAAGTGAGCCACGAGCTGGCCAACATTAATAATAGATATTTTTATTTTGAAAATACATCCCCCCAAAAACTTTACCAGAATAATGTCATTTCATATCAATGAGGAAAAAAAAAAAAAAAAAAAAAAGTAAGGGTGTAGAATATAATCGGAGAAATAAATTCTTTGAGCCATTAGCTCAGCGAGTTTAGTCCGACACAAATTAAAATGTAGCCCTGTATTATTCTCAGTCCAACACATTACCCATCTCAAGGTAATTACCTAAAAATTACACAAAATCTAATCAGTGCACAGAGGCAAAATGAAAATAAATAGATGCTAAGTGTTCCTAATATGCCTCCTCCTAATCTCACACATGCTCACAGGTACTGGGCTTTATAACAGGAGAAAAAACAAATTAGGCCATAATAGAGGGATGTTCACAGAAGCCTGGTGTCTGTGTGCTCATGGTGCTTCATGGAGAGAGTGTTCATGAATCATTTGATGAAGATAATTATAATCGATTAACATGCATAACGGCGCTGCCGTTTTGGCACAGTAATCTCTTCAAATTAGAGGCTGCAGATGCAAGGCACATCTGTCCAACTGCCCTCTGCTGGCTGCTGGCATTCATCGCATTAAATCTGGGGAACAGTCTGTTTAGGAGGATGCAAATTACCCTCTTTTGGCTAATCATGTTGGGGGTGGGGAGGTTCTATGTATTTGGCTTTTGCTTTTGTGTCTAAGCAATAAAACAAATCTGTAATTAACATGAAAGTGATGATTAATGTAAACAATCTGGGAAATTATATATAAACGTCCCATGAGTTATACAAAGCAAATTCTGCTTTATTCAACTCATCCAAAAAAGGGGGAGATTTTTTTTTTTTTTTTTACCTTTCGTCTTTCTGTGTCCAGGCTGTCTTCAGCATGTGAGGACACAGTGGACAATAAGCTGAGGATGCGCTGCAGCGTGTCGCTATTAGAGGGAGGAAGCAGAAATAAGAGGAGCTGGATGGCACTCTGTTGTTTGGAATAATCCAGCACTGCAGAAACACAAGTGCATCAACTTTAGTCAGTTAAAAACATAATCAAAAAGTTCATGCAAACATTTACATCAAAATAGTGTACAAAGCCGGTGAAAAACTTGCCGACACCAACCATTGGCATGAATGTTATATAAATTGTGGCCCGTAGACACATTTCATTCACAGTTCTTTTTCCAAGAAGAAATGATCAAATAACTTAGAGATTTTTAAAAAATAAATAGTCAGTGCGCGACTGAATTAATTGTGGATTTTCTCAAATTCACAACGGTTCAAAATTAAACATCGCACAAATACATACATAACGTGTACATGTTTATGTAGATATTAACAAGATTATTGTGTAATTGACTTGATATTTAAGAACTGTCCTCATTAAAACTGTTAGAAAAGTTTTATTTAAGTAATTCCTTGACTATATAGATCTGGCAGTAAATTTCTTTTACTCTTTCATTTTACAATAATGTTTGCAGTAAACTAATTCGAACTGAACTACCGTTCCACTTTAAAAAACAAAAAAAAACAAACAAACATTTATATCACATCTTTAAGTGTCCCAAATTTACACAGCATCCATGCCCATGGTGAGTAAATGCAAACTTTTCATCGAGACTGCATGTGTCTGTGTGCTCCTCACGCATTGTGTGGATGAAAGCTGTGTACAGTTCTCTTGTCAGCAGCGGGTCAGGCAGGTCCCTGAGGAACTTCTTCAACAAAGCAGCGACGTCGTGGACGCAGTGCTCATCGCTTAGGTGCACTTCCCAGCCTTGATCAAACTCCTCACGGAGCTAGATGAAACATCATCACAATCAGTGCTGCACAAGATTTTTATTTTTTTTTTTAAACATCGAGGAAGCTGATCAAAGTACAGAAGGTTACCTGTCGTACTCTCTTCTTGGAACTCCCAACGCGGAAAATTCCTACTGTCTGCAAGCCTGAACAAAGACACGAATGCTTCACAAGTGGCAACAACCTCATACACGCTCATAAAATGATTGATGCTTCTGAAGTTTGTACCATTTTTTTCCAAGTGTTGGCAGCAGAGGTCAACTATCCTCGGCACCTGTCTGTAAATAGGGTTAAGGCTGAGCTTTTTGTCGCGGGGTTTCTTCCTGTTCCCGGCTGCCTCATCTGGCAGAGACAGCTGAAGGGCCTCCAACAGCCGAGCCTGGTTATCATCGAGGTCAGTGATGCAATCCACAGACACTCCACCCTGTCAGTCATAAGAGTGACAACCATGTAGTCAATGGAACGCAAACCAGCTCAGCGTTGCTGCAGGAAAACATGTGCGCTGGCTTCATTTAAAGGCCGCAACATCTGCATGCAGAGCGGATATCTGAAAAGGTCACGAATTCCCACCGAAATCTGCAGAGCGGCTGTAATCAGACAGATCCCCTGTTGTTCTACATGAGTGAGTCAGGTTTATTGACAGAAAGGCTTACCCTCCTGGATGTCCGTGAGGCTATGTCTGGCGTGCTGGGGAGTGGAGAATCGTTATGGCTCTCTGGGGTGGAGCTCAGAGAGGAGTTGCTGCTGGAGAGCTCCTTGTTAGGCCGTTTGAAGCCAGAGGACAGGTGAAGGAAGGATAGCATCAGTTCGGTAGTGTTGCTCTGCTCCTCCCGCTGGTGATCGTGCCGGAGCTTGTGCACGCGGTCGTTGGTTATGACGTGCGACAGCGGTATGCCAAACGCCTGCGGCGAAGTCTCTGTGTGAGTAGGGGGAGAGCAAGACGCAGTGATTAAAGCTGAAGTTGGCACACATCGTTTCAGTCATGTCTAGTTCACAATGTCTCATAAAAGCATTCGTACCTCTTCAACTTGTTCATATTTTTTATGACACAACTGTGAATTTAAAAGCACTTTATGACAAACGTGTGGGATAGACCAACACAGAATAAGGCAGAAGTGGGGAAAAGAACGATGGATTTCTAAATTTTTACATTTGCTCTGAGTTAAGAACTACATTTTGCTGCACTTGGAGGTTCTAGTACTTTTGGGTATGGGTCAAACGGCTTTGCACAGACTGAAAGGGGGAAAGGGAGTGAAAGATTTTCAAGTCTTCCCAGGGATGTTTTAGTAGGGATTGTGATGTGGACTTTGATTGGTCCATTCTATTACGGTTCCAGTCCAGCTGCATGTTTAATGTTGTTCTCCTTTGCAGCCTTTAATGGGTTTAATTCCATAATAGCCCTATGTTTATCTCCATTTGTCGTTCCACTGACCTTTTTATGCGCTTCCCTCTAACCCTAGAGAAAAAGAATCCACACATAATGATGCTGCCATCACCAAATTTCAGCTTGGGAATAGTGTGTTAAGGACTAGATTCAGTGCTAGTTTTCTATATTTTCTTCAATTTAGCATTTTATTGGTATAGGATGAAGGTGGGTGAATACAAATGCAAGACATATATATATATTGGAATCCATATAAAACTGTACGTTTCCGTTACTACTATAGCCTACTTTATGTGGGTCTATCACAATAAAATACACTGTGATTGTAACGTGACAAAATGTGTAGAGACTTAAGAGTTACGTACATTTTTCAAAGCACTCTATCCTTTGTATAATTTTCAGGGAAACATATTTAAATTTTAGCAGAATCTTAAATAAATTCTACTAAAAATAAAGAGGAACTGGCAACAGCAGAGCACGCACTTAATATTCAGTGAGTGCATACTTTCCCAAGTGCCTTTGTAAACAAAAGACTGAGGAGAAAAAGAGGAAAGAGGGGGCTGGGAATGCCGGAGGATAAGCTGCAACGAATGAGCCTCCACTTAAGATTGTTTTAGTTATTTCCCTTGACTGCCTCTTTCTGACGGAGAACATCACTTTCCTGCCACATTGTTGCGGCGGGCGGGGCAGCACGCTGGTTGAAGATCACAGCTTCCTCTGTACTGGAAGATTCTGATCACTCACAGCTCCGAGCGAATAAACAGCTGAGAGTGTGTTTGGTGGAGTGAGTGTACACAGCTTCAGCCAAAAAGGATAAGAGCTGCTTTTAAAATGTCAGAGCCTGACAAGGCCCAAGAAACTAATAAGACGCTCCCACGGATCTAAAATACAACTGTGTTTATCTCCGCAGGCTTGAAAATGACTTCGTTTTGGGATTTACAGCTATACCATTCTGCTGTGATGTTTGTGTGAAATCTTCTCACAGGATAACATTTGAGAAACACCACTATTCGTCATGAGCGGCATTACCTTTGTCTCTGCTCTTTTCCTTAGATAACGAATCCAACTTCTTCCTAAGAGACTTCTTGTGCTTGTGGCCATCTGTAAAAGAAAATACAAAAATCCGGTTTATTTAGCTCCTGTTCAGGCTTGTTTCACTACTGATCCCCTTCTTAAACACAACCAGGCAATGTCATTTTTGCACTATACTCGGGTGAATAAAATCAGTATTTTAATGCAAGTGATTCAATAAGATTAGCTTTTCTTAATAGGCAATCTTGAAGCTGATTCGATGCAAACTAGAAAACTTAATTGCCTCTCACCAGGTGAAGGAGAGAAAGAATAAGTTGCACAACATATTGAACCTCAGAGCGGTGACGAGGACAGCTTGGAAGCAGCGTTAGGTATATTTTTAAAGTTTATGTGGCATGCATTCAAACTGTGAGCCAACATGAAATTAGACCAGTTTGATTGATTTGCGTCCATTCCTGAACTAGATATATACATGGCAACTAACTGACATAAACATATACTCCTCATATCTACCTGAATTACAGATACATCAGCAAATAAGAAAGTAATCCTTTATTGCAGTAGCATAAAGTCAATGGAAAATATGGTTCCAGCTCTACAAAAACTTGTATTTGCCTTTCTCCTGCTTTTGAAAGACAAACTAAGGCTACATTAACTACATTACAGCTACTGCAATAAAAGACACATTTATTTCCAGCTTTTCACACAGATATTTACCAGGATTTACAGTAACTGGATCTGTGCATGTTCACATATGTCAACAAACAAAAAGAGGTTTGCAGAAGCGAATATTTGTGTGAAGTGTGTGAGGAAGATAAGTACATTTTGGAATGGTGATATGGCAGCCGAGGTCGTGACACCGAATCAGTCGCCTGAAGGCAACTTCCTGAAGGCGGACCCTCTCCAGTTCTGAGAGGCTCTGCAGTGGGACTGGCTTTAGGGAAATATTGGGTCCCAAAGATGTATTCCAGGTGATGTCACCCTGAAGAGACATGCAGATATCATTCATTCAATAAAGCAGACAAAGTTTTGATGTTGAAGTTGCCAACCAAACAGAATTCTTCTGTTTTTGCTGGCTTGTCACACTTGAAGCTGCAAAATGTAAAGTTTATATATATATATAAAAAAATGTTTTACATATTTGTGAAACTGTCACTATGTTGTGACAGCAAGGTTTCCCCCAGAAAACTTGCTAAGCCTGGTGGTTGGGCACTAGGGCAATCATTCATCCATCGGCCTGTCATGTTTTTGTGTTTAAAGTTGACAGATAATTTGAAAATATCACTTTATACTTATGTGTTATTAAAAGATTGTAAGATTAATACCTGAACACCAACTATAAAGTATTAAAAAATGTAAACATTTTAAAAAGACTTAAAAAAAAACATGCTTAGCCTGGTGGGGGTATAAGTGAAGCCTGGTGGCCCGCCAGGCTTATAATACACAGGGGGAATTGTGAAAAGAATAAATTAAGCTCCTCCCAGTCCTAACTAGAAACCAATCAGAGCCAGGAGGCGGTCCTTAGTGCTGTCAATCATGGCCATGTGTGCGCTGTTCACTCCTTTCCCTCTTCCCCTTTTGCACTCTGCTTCCTTACAGTTTCTCTCCATCAACAGAGCCTGGCGGGAATGCTAAAGTTAGTTAGCATGGCCACTATTCGCAGCAGATAAACAGTTTTTCTGTAACGGTGAGTTGCTTCTCCACCACTAGCACATTTAACAGCACGTTCACAAGGTTAATTGACAGCGCTAAGACGCTCCTCCTGGCTCTGATTGGTTGATTTTGCCTGGGAGACGGGTAATTCTTCAGGCAACAATAGCAGCACTGGGAGGAGGTGGAGGAGATCAATCTATTCACAGATTATCTGTCTCATTATACTGTCACAACATGGTTTTGGCAATTATGTAAAAAAAAAAAAGACATTAAGCTGTGCTTTAAATGTTTCAGATCATTAACATTAATCATTAATTTCACACAGAGATAAGCTGATATAACCTGATAACTGGTTATGCCACCCTTGCAACAATTATCATCAAGTGCTTGTGATAAATGGAACATTCCTGTAGTGTGTATGTATATATTTTTTTCCTTTATTTAACCAGGTAAACCCCATTGAGATCTAGATCTCATTTTCATCCCATCATGATCTTAAAGCATATCCAAGCAGCAAAGCACCCCTAGAACATCGTACTCCCACCAAAAGTATGATGTTCTTTTTCTCAGCTAGATTTATGCCACATGTGACAAGATACACAACTGCTCAAACGTTTCTCTTCTGTCTCATCAGTCTGGGGAATAGTTTCCAAAAGCCTTGCAGATGTTGTTTTTTTTGGCAAATATAAGACTGGCCTTTCTCCTCGGTTTGGTCAGCTGGAGTTTTCTCTTAGAACTTTACCAAGAATGCCATTTTTGCCATTTTTGTTTCTTACTGTTCAATCATGAACCCTAACATTAACTGAGACACGTGAGGCCTGCAGTGAGTTAGACATCATCCTGGGTTCTTTTGTGACCTCTGGGGTCAGATGTTTGTGCACCTTTCAAGTATTTTTGGCCCTACATCATCCCTGTTTCACGTTTTCTCCATTTGTGGATGATAGCTGTCACTGTGGTTCACTTACTGTAATTAGGCCGAGGTGTGGCTGGTTAAAACGAACAAAAATACATAAATAATAATGTAACAGGTAGGCCACTATACAGTTTGCTTTTAGCCTTTGCACAAATTGTCTTCGTCAGGTATAAAAAAAATAAGGTTTGATCACCTGAAACATGTCTGTGTCAAAAAGCAAAGACAAAAGAGAACTGTAAGGAGGCAAAGACTTGTTTTCGCAGCACTATATCTCACACTCAAGAGGCCCTTGGTATGCAGAAGCTGATAGCTGTTTCACTCAGTCTGATAAATGCAAACTGCGCCATAGCTGTAAAAACAGTAAAACCGTTTGCTTAATATGTGTCAACAGTTGTGCAACATTTTGCAAGAAACTAAATTATTTACAGTGAATTCATTAATACACTTTAATGTTCCACTTTAATTCTAATCCTTAACATGTCTGCCTCAGACGCAGGTAGTTCAGAGCACACTCTGAAAAGTCAGTAATAATCCTTTATTTTAATGAATCAAAAAGCATTTTAAAGCAATTGTGAAGATTTAACACAGTAGCGTTAAAGGGGGCATATAATCAGATTTTACATTCTCAAGCTTTAAGCATCTTCATGCTGAAGATTAAAGTGCTTTGATCCACATCTATTGAGGCAATCATTTGAGCCATGTTCCAAAGAGGCTTAGTAACTCATTATAAGGATAAGGCTTACGGTGAAGTAGCTCACTTCCATTTAAACGAGCATTAGGACTGAGCTACCATAGCAGATGTTTTTTTTTTGTTGTTTTTTTTACTCATACACGCAAATCGTGAGAAGAGGAATATAAATGTGGCAGGGATGTATCTGGCTCCAGGTTCCTATTTCTGCGTCGCAACAACCAAAACACTGTCAAAGAAATATCTTCAACGACGAGAACAATGAGTTCTGTAACCACTGCTGAGCCCACACAGAGTCTTGAAGTCAACATCATTATGTCAGTTTGAAACTACATGAAGAGACAGATGCAATCGAGTCAGTCAAAATTTCACAAAGGGGTTGAGACCAGGTTTCCAGGATGTGAGAACAACAAGCTTCAAAACATGGCAGAAGAGTGGAAATATCTACCTATTGGAGCCCCAGTTAGCACGTTAACAAAGTATTGAAAAGCATCAAGTGCAGAAAGAATTAGATGCAACTGTGGAAAAATCCAATGAGTTCAGTGATTTGTTTTGCATTGTTTAACAAATTTTGCAATATGGCTCTATACTTGTCTCGATAGCTTCAAGTGTTATTAAACAGTACACTCTCAATAACCCAAATGTATTAATAACTTTGCTTTCATTTAAAAATTGAAATGCTATACATACATTATGAGGAGAAAGCTCTGCTTTGCAATTATGATGATTTTACACACCAAATAGAAATGTTGGGTTTGATAAAACACAGTGGGTTCCTGAATCAACACTTTATATTGGACCTCTAGTGCCTCTCCACTCTTCTTCACATATTCTGGGACTTTGATTTTTAAATGAAATAGAAAAAATAAGTCTTTGGACCACTGAGCAGCAGATTTTTTTTTCTCTTTATCCCAGGTAAGACACTTTTGATATTGTTTCTGGTTCAGGAGTGCCTGTACACAAGGGGTGTAACATTTGTAAGTTCCTCAAACACTTGAATGTGCTTTGTTCACAATCCTAGGGTTGTACCGATTGCAGTTTTTTGGCCAACCACCAGTTACCGATCTTTAAAAAATACGATCTGCCAATTCCGATTTTGGCCATTAAATTTTTTTTTTTTCTCTAAAATGTTGCTAAATAATTACTTTATTAAAAAAATCATTTTAGTTCACCTAAAATTTCAGAGAAGTTTAGCTCATATTTCACTTAAGTTTTTTTTAGTTTTGTTTTGTTTTTTCCAAATTTTTAAGGTAAGCTTTGTTGATATATGAAAGTATGACTTCATATGAAGGATAAACTGCATAACTGATTGCTTCTGAGGTAGCTAGCTGACCAAGCTGAATTGAATGCTGAATGCTGCACACAATGCAGTTTGTTTGGGGATGGAAGTTGGGCAGCACATCTCAAGTTACAGGATGAATTATCTAGAGTTTTTACAGAGCATGAACAGACGTTTGCAAGTAATGACATGCTGTAAATTTGGTTTCATCAGGATTTATGGCTGCATCTTAAAATCCAGCTAAATATACTGGAGGGCTGGTCAAACATCTTTCCATTTATAGTGATGTTATAGCAACTAGAGTTAAAAGCAAGAAAGTAGTGGAAACTACGACTTCTTGGTCAGTACACCAATTGGTTACCATAGAGACTGTGGATGCAGAATGGTACAGGGACATTACAGACCAAGGTATACCATACTGCTCATGTTTATTCTTCTACATTGTAAAAAAAAAAGATACCACTCTATCAAAACCCTCTGAACAGGAAATAACTTATTTTTATTTAAGCCTTTGTTCCAAAACATGTTGTTAAAATAATTCATCTTTTTAGATCTAAATAAATTATTCAACATAGGTATGTATATAGACAATTTTAAGCGCTCATTTGATACCCTCTTAACGGTTTTGTCTAAAATCCCCGAAGTCAGGAAATCATGTAGTAGATTTCAGAGACATTCGTTTCTCTCTTTACATTCTTTCAGAAGTAAAAAACGTTTGTAGTTGTTCTCAAGACGTCTCTTACTTACCAGCTTTGAACTGTTGCCAGCAAAGTACATTTTACAAGGCTTGTCTGCATGTCTCATCTTTTCTGTTTTTATTGGTAACATTGACAGAATGTTTAACGAGTACCTACAGACTGCTGTATATATATATATATACATATATATATATATATATATATATATATATATATATATATATATATATATATATATATATATATATATTTTTTTTTTTTTTTTTTTTTTTTAAGCAACCAACTGAAATGCAAATGCAAACATTTGGGCCCAGTTCTTACAGGACAGTCCCCCTCCTCATTTTGCTGTATTTTACTTAGGAAACACATATGTTATACTTTTTAAATGGCTTTACTTGTTTCCTCCATACAAAATAAAAATGTCTGAATAAACCAAAAATTAAGAAGTAGCCAAACTTAAAACGGATACAAAGAAATAACCACTCATAATGGAGTCACTTAACTTTGAGTGTTTAAATATCCCAGCAAATTAGGTAAATAATCCTGTCAGAAAGGCATAAAACAGTGAGTCATACCAGCCCCCAGTCTGAATCAATGAAAATCCACTGCTTGGTTACAGGTGCATGTGGATGTGGCTAATTTTAATTCAAAGCCTTGCTGAAAAGCAGCAGCGCTTCCTAGAAAACAATGGGAGGAAATCTGCAAAGTAATTCATACAATATGCCTGGAAAGATTACGCTGATCTAGTAAACTTGAGCGAGATCCATGGAGGTGAGGAATACTCCTCAGCTCGGGATGCCAAGAGTTAATTCTGCAGCACAAGTTAAAAAGGGATTAATTTGCAGATGTAATAGTTCTTCATAAAAGTATCTGTAGCCCTTGAATTTTTTTTTCTTTTTCTTTTTTACATGTATTATATTACAACCTCAAACCTTGATGTACTATATTCACGTTTTATATAACAAACCAAGACAAACAAGTGCATTGTTTTCTTCTTCTTTTGTTAATAAAAAAAGTATGTTATAGCTGATACCACTCAAGCAAATGTATTGCAACTAATTGCTTTTCAAACAGTGGAGTCTCATAGACCAATGCACAGAGGACAGCCAAATTGAGAAGTTACTTAAAAAAAATAGCAGTCTGGGCAAGAAGAGCATTATTCAGAAAATAAGTTAAATTGATATGAGAAGACTAAAAACTGAACATTTTGTCCATCATACAAAATACTATTTGTGGCAGAAACCTAGCGCATCACCCTGAATGAAACATGGTAGTGACAGCATTATACTGTGGACATGTTTAGGGACCATGTAAGGTTGCTGATGGGAAGATGAATGAAACAAGGGCCATAGTGTAAGAAGTAATTAATCAATCATTAACTGACTTATACAGACAAAAAAAAACAATGCCATTTGCTAAAATAACAAACATACTCAGAGTCTTTTGATAGCACCTTTTGCTATCCAATTATTACTCAGTTAATCCAGGAAATAGTCAAAAGAGTAACCCCACACAGAAGGTGGGTGTCCTAAGGTGTCCTAAGATGTTGCATTTTAGGCAACATCTTAGCACACTTTACTACTCATAAGAGTAATCAATTAGAGGATAAAGTCTTTTGGACTAGAGGATAAATAATACTTCCAGTTTTACCAAGTCAAAATCTAGACCTAAATCTAACTCAAAAGGGTTGAGAATTGCTGTTCACACACTCTCCAACCAATCTGACAAAAGTTGAGCTGCCTTGCAAAGAAAAGAAAAAAGAAAATGCAAACAATTCAGAACAAATGGAAGACAAATGCAAACGCAATTTGCTGAATTTTGTTTAAAAATATGTTGAAAACCATACGTAATTTTCCTTCACTTTACAGTCACGCACTACTGAAAACTGTGGTTGGAACAAAATAAATGGAGAAAAACACGACTGAGGCATGAATACTTTTGTAAGACTCTGTATCAAACCCTGTCGTTTTTCTATTTGGAAATGTTTGCCTAATCTTCTATTAGTCAGTTCGTGGCGTTGTAAAAGTACAACAATGTGAGCACAAGCTACTGCAAATGAAAGCATCTATCGCACACTAAAGAATATTCTTTTTCTAAAAGAAAAAAAAAACATCTATTATAAATTAAGCAACATATTTCAAGTATATTTAAGGCAGTAAAGAATATTTTACTACGTGGTAACAATGCATTTGCGTCATTGTGTTTTGTTTGCCTTTATGTATTATCCCGGTGACTTCGGGGCACATTTGAAATATTCGTAAGCCACAGTTAACTCAAACAGCTAGAAAAAAAAAAAAAAAAAAAAAAAGCTCAACCCAGCAGTTACCCAAAAAACAAAGGATGCTGCTTCGTTCTCCCATCACGAAAAACCTACTTTCCAAAGACAAAACGTCACCCGAACTCCGTTGAAACCTGAACTTTCTCACAATTTAACCTGCGCCACCTGACTTCGCTCCAACTCTTCCCAACAATGAGCCTAAATCAGAATCACGGTGACATTGGCCACCAGGGGTCACTACGAGCACGCGGAGAGAAAGACCGAGCTGACCGACCAAACACATCCAACATCTGTCAAAGAGAGAAGCGCATGAAACAGGGTGGGGCTGCGTGGAGGCGTCGGTCTCTTCCTTCATTTACCGCAAACAGATTAAAGTGTGTATAGGCAGATTAGCGTCGAACGAAAGACCTCAAATGAATCCACTTTAAAGCTCTTGGCACAGTTCGACAACGGCAAACAATTGTCAAGACTACATTACCCATAACCCTCAGCTATTACCATAAAACCAATGGTAAATGTTCTACGATGGTTGTGATCTCTGAACCAGATATTAATCAACTTCTAGTGGTCAGTCAAAAATAAATAAATAAATAAATAAATAAATAAATAAATAAATAAATAAATAAATAAGATTTTTACTGTGGAAATTTAAACATTATTTCCAATATCAAAGATGAATTCTACTGGAATCCTTTTTTTCAAAGTTAATGTGTAAAAAAAACATTAATAATAAAAAATTAATTTAATTTGGTGTATTAAAGATCAAAGCATGCATAACAGTTTTAGCCAAGCTTTCGCAAACATCTGCTCACAAATCAAATCACTTATTTTTTGTTTATTTAAAACCAAAATTAAGTGTTTTTTTTGTGTGTTTTTTTTTACTAGCCTGTACTAATCTACTCAAGTTTCTTAAGCATACTTGTTTTGTTATTACTTCATCACTATTTCCTGCTTTATTCAAATCACAATTCTTGATAGTTAGGTTAATTTCAAAACATGTTCATGAACACTATGTATTTTGTGACACTTTTTATATATAAATATGACAGACTGTATTTTTAGTTGAGTGTTTAGGGTATTTTTCATTATTATTATTTTTTTTTTTCTTTTGGCTTCTCTGATGAGTATCTTGCTTCCACATACAGCTAAAAACATGGCTGTAAATGTAAAGTTGAAAATATGTCCACATAAAAACATACATGTACAATAGATTTCTAAATATGGTTGGGAAAGTAGGTTAGGATTGATTGAAGGGGCCAAAAATGTGTCAGGTACAAAAAGTCCTGACACAGAAAATCCTTCTTTAGCGCAGAAGGATTTTTCTGCGCTAAATAAACATATCCATTAAAATATGTGCCTTTGAAAGCTCAGTCTTTGGAAGATCAGTGTTTGGAAGGTATTATAAAAACATTTTTAAAAGCACACCATGATTTTTTTTTTTTTAAAGTTGATCTGAAACACTTCTACAGAAACATCTTTTTTATTATTATTTAGTTAGTGTGATATACAAAGAATTGACCTGCAGAGGTTAAAGGGGAGTATGATCCCCAGAGACAGAAACAACACGGCCCTTCAATTTATTGCATTGTAAATCCATACTCCTCCCCCAGCCTAATGGACACAAAAACAGATTAAAATGTCATCTAAATTATGACCCAGTAAAAATGCTTCTTTGGCCAACAACATCATCTGATGAGTTTTATGAGCTGCATCCTCCTACCTTTAGATTAAGCCTCCTATTAACCTCATGACCTCTGTTCCAGCGACCATATTCTTATTTTTAATATCATTATATCCTCACAAAGGCGTTACGAACGGCTCAATCTAAAGGTCATAAAGCTTTCTGGGTGCTTCCATCAGAGGCTCCTTTGGGGGTTTGGGAGAAAATGAATGGCAAAATTTAATTTGAAGAAGCATATCCAAACTGGTTATTTGGAGCATCCTAAAAATATATATATTTTTCTAAAGCTCTCATAATCTCTATGCTCTTCCGACAAAGTTCCACAGAGACAATATCAAAGAGAATGCAAAGTAAAAAAAAAAAAAAAAAGAAACAATAACAATAAGAACATACTTTCAGATTTCTTACAAAGCCATATCCAAAGGCTAACCTAGCAACAAAGCGGAATTGTCTCAAATGAAGTGCAGTAAACCATGCTGGGCACGTTGTGGATCAGAGAAAAGATTAGTGTCACATTTAACTACAGACCTGGAGGAGAGCCTTCACGCCTGTTGTCATAATATTAAAGGGAGAGTAGAACACTTAGAGGTCAGTGACATTGTACACAGTGCTGGGAATAAGTGCACAGGATATCAGCACATATCACATACAAGTTGCTACTGCCAAATACCTATGTAAAACCTCTTTGCTCTATGCTGCTGTTGTATATTTTTGATAAAGTTTTAAGTGCTCATTTTTCTCATGTTGTTACACAATTGAACACGATATGCTGGGGTGACCCAGAAGACAAACAACCCATATCTTACACTTTGATAAGCCATTGTAACCATATGTCCCTCTTGTAAAGCTCCCATTTCAATGCGTTTTTTTTTTTTCATAAAGTATGTGAGTATCTTTCTGTTTACAGTAAGAAAACCCTTCTGACAAAACAGATCATATCTGCAGTGTGACCACACACAGGTTGCAATGTAAGGTTGACGCAAACTGCTCCGAAACAATGACCGGCCCTTCACTTTTACAACTGCAAACGACCTGCGATGTTTTAAACTTATTTCCATTTTCCACGCAAATGCCAGATCGTAAGGTGCCACAGTCGCTGCAGCCCAGCAAGTCTAGCCCCATGCCAAGCAAATGTAAAGTCTCTAGTGGGAAGAAATATGTGCCTGAGGGATAGTAGCCAAGGATCAGGTCATGCTGCTGCACTGTGAGAAATAAGAGTCGAAGCTTTCTTCATGTAAACCAGATGTCTCTGCTTTCCATCTCGGCCCAGGCTGCATAGATCCAAAGTGAGCGCACCAGTAAAAAAAAAAAAAAAAAAAAAAAAAAAAGGAGTGATATTCAACTTCTTGTGAGGAAACCTTCTCAAGTTTACAAACTGTGTTGCTATGTAACCCACAATTAAACATTTATAATTAGCACGGCGTCATACGTGCGAAAGGATATGCAAAGGCTGCAACGGTTGTTTTTTGAATACATTTACACCAGATGGAACCTGAACAAGCCAAATGAAGTCACTCTTGAAATGGAAGTCTTACAGAGCTGCGGCCGTTACTGGGTGGAGGTGCAGTAGTTTCATGTGAAAAAGGGGGAACAAAACATCCAAAAAAACAGAGACCCTGATGTGTTGTTGCAGTGGTCGCTTGGATACCATTGTCCCTGAGAGGAGAACTTGACTATATGCACACCCACAAAAATGTGACTTTGATTACTGAATTGAAGAAAGATTTTTGCATACAAAGGCACTGGCTTGTAAGCTGATTGTAAGCTGACAGCCTGGTCATGTGAGTCTTCAGGCAGGAGATCAGTCCCTCTGTTTTCAGTTGTGACTGTAAAACACAGTGCAGCAGCTGCACCGTCTTAAACATCAAGATGGTGCAGGTTGTTTTTTTTACAATTAAATAATAATTAATATTTAATTATTAAATATTGGTGATTAATAATTCATTAATAGCGTATTTCACAACAATGTGGTTAACAATGGCATGAACATCTCAACAACAAAAACTTGCCCAAAAGACTTTAACCTCATGCATACTCCCAAATATCTGTTTCACTTTTTTTTTTTTTTCCCCCAGCTTCATTCAGGTTCTGTGAAAAAGGAAAAAAGTTCTGGCTGTGGAGTTAGTGTTGATAACTCCAGAGGACAGATACTTGGCATTCATTACAAGGCTATTACGGTGTCAGGTCAATGATATATTTCCAATATGATAAACAAACAGTGTTGCCATGGGGAAAATTTAAGCACAACAGTGCAGATTGCCTCCAATATTTAGTACTCTGTTTTATTTAGTAATGTGATAGCTTCCAGTGCACTTTCTGCAAAGCAGCTGCTGCACATTGAGTTGCAATTTTGCTGTCCTCCACACAAGTTTAGAGTTGCTCTGTGTTGTTTGATGTGAGATCTGCAAGTGGTTATGCAAGAAGACAAGCAGGGGTATGCACAAATGCACCTAGTTTATATATATATATATATATATATATATATATATATATATATTTCCATTATATTTTCGACCTGCTATAATTTTATTCAGACTTCATGCACCTGAACAACACAATTTATTGAGCGGAAGGAAAAGAAAACAGTTTCAGTTTTTGGGGGGATTTTTTTTTCTCCTAACAAATAAAAAACCTGTAAACTTTGAGTTACAATAGCATTCAGGCTGTCAAGTCAATAACTTACTTTTTGCAAAGACAGCTACAAAACTTTTGCATGTCTGTAAACTGAAAAAGATTCCCGTTCTTTGCCAAAGTTACTCAGGGTAAGTGCGATTGGATGGATTGCCTCTCTGAACATCAACTTTGACCGGAGAATTTTAACACCTGAATATTAGATTTGATCCAAAACTTCCCATGTTTTTCTGGACAATGAACTGCCACCCAATTTCATGTCTTTTAAAATTTCTACCATATCTTCTTCAACTGTGACCCTGTGTTTGACTTCCCATCAACTCAGATCCCATTCCCTGCCCCTGCTGTCTCCTACAGCATCATACTGTCACCACCATGTTTCATGCAGGAATAGGTATGTTGAAGTGAATCCTAAAAAAAAAAAAAAGAAAAAAATTCTGTTTGCTTTGCAAGTTCTAACATCAACACTTGTCTCAACTTTGCACATTCCTCCGGAGCGCCACCTTTAAAATGTCTCCATTCAGTCTTCTTAAATGTGCAACAGTTTACTCATCTCAACAGAGGACATAATTTAGTGTAAATTGGATGAAAAGGGATGACATTCATCACTTGTAGTGACGCAACAAGCTGTAAAACATGTTGGTCCACACGTAAGCAGACCTCTCCAGTTAGCCAGAGACCTGGTGATGTTGCAACAGCAGAAGACTGTGATTGATTAGTTTAAGGAGGTTTTTCTATTCAACTCCCATCCAGCATTTTTGTTTTAAATTATACCAACATTATATGAAATAAAATGAGTTAGTATAGTTAATCCTTCTGCATTCTGTTTTTTTTTTTTTTATTATTATTATTATTATTTTATGATATTCATTCATTTCGCAATGTTGTGAGTAATACAGAAACAACAGTAATGTAACCAGCTCTTACACCCTGTGTAACTTGAATTTTGCTAATGAAGCGGGGAGTGAAATTTGCTTTGGAAAGTTTGGTCTCTTCAAAGTTCCTACTTTATGAGTTTCTACTCGAAGATTTCCAGCAGGAATAACAAACGCCCACCACAGCCACCGCTCTCTGCAGTATGATCGAAAACAAAACGTAGCAGTGACACGTCTGCCCTCAAAGCAAATCAATTAAAGGTCACTCACCTTATACGAAGTCTCCTCAACCTCGGTGCCACAGTGCCGCATCAAAGTCGAATCCAAACTCCTGGTCTGCCTCAGTTTCTTATTGGAAATTCTTTTGGGGCTTAGCGAGCATGAGAACACGCTGCTCAAAAGTCCTTGTGCGGCCATATCGCATAGTCAGCCGTTCGTGTAATATTGGATGTAGATCCGCAAACTCATAATCGGAACTCTGCGAGATGAACCGTTTCCCGTCCAGCGCTCGCAGCGTCTCTGCCAGTATTATGAAATGCGCGCCCGTATTCTCAGATCACCTCCTCCGCCTCCCAGCGCTGTGACTCAGTGCTTCCTGCGTCCAACATCTCAATGATGCTTCTAAGAAGTATGTTGATTTCCCCAAACGAGCATGACAAACAATACTCAGTGGGGTTAGGGGGGCATGACTTTATTTATACTGGCTCTGAGTGACTCAGCCAAACCAATTTGAATTGATCTCGCAATAAAAATAAAATAAAATAAAATAGATGGTAGATTTTGATGTTCAAAACGGACTTATAAGTAGTTTATAAAACTACTTATAAGTCTGCAAATATTTCAAGGCTTTTCTAAACCACTTTTCAGAACATCTTTATTGTTTATTGACGCACAAACACTGTACACAACAGATTTGCAAATAATGTTTTCATTTATGTCGGGGGAGAAAAGCTATCGAGGCAGTCTGGGCACATTTGAAATCTTACTTAATCAACTCTAATTCATTTGAATGAGTCGTGATAACTTAACTGATAACAATAAACCATATTTGTAGGACAGCTGAGTTCAATTTAACAGCCAGGCTTACTGCCTGACATGTAGAATCAAGAAATCACTTAAACTGAACCTGCTTAAGTTGGCTGAGAGATCTCAAAAAGCAAAGCATCAGCTCCAACCTGAAGAAATTAAACAACAGATGAGGAACGCAGTCATTGACATTATTCTGGGGAGGCTTAAAACCATTTCTAAGGCGTTTGGGACTCCAGTAACAGCAGTCCGATTTAATGGCGGAGGCATGAAGCTGTAGTGAATGTTCACAAGAGTGGCTTGCTTAGCAAAATTATTTCAGCAGTGCATCAGTGACTCATCTAGGAGGTAATAAAGGAGTCCAGTACAACAATGTAAGCACTGCGTGATTCACTTGCCTCAGTTATAATCCAGAGTTCATGATTCAACAATAAGAATGAAACTGGGCAAAATGGCATCACATGGGAGATTTGTCGAGGTAAGACCTGCTCCTGACCAACAATAACTCAAAGGTATTGTCATTTTTTTTTATTTTTTTTTTTATTAAACTTCTTGGTGATTCTTTAAACTTTCTATAAAATATGCTGTAAATTGAAGACTGAAATTTGTTAAAAGATGCCTTAGACAGGCAGTCCGTGCATGAAAACTCTCCAATGTGGTTGAACGAATACAATTCTGCAAAAAAGAGTGGGCCACCTGTTATCGCAAGTGCTTGATGGCCGTGATTGCTGCCAAGGGTGGCACAGCTGGGTATGAAGCTTCGGGGGCAATTGCTTATTCTCATCGAGCAAGGTTGGTCCAGGCAGCTTTTTTCCTTACCTTTTTCAAAGGAGGCATTTAAAAAGTACAGTTTGCATTTTCTCATGTTACTTTTGATGCTCCGAACAAATTCAATGTGACAAAAATGAATAAGAAATTTGTGGAGGGAGAGCAGTTCAGTATACATTAAAGGTTTCCTTCAGAGATGATCAAGCTGAAAAAAAAAGGAAAAAAAAAACAAAAAACGGTCTTATCCACTTCACAGATTCATATAGTAAGAGTTTTCCCAGTTTCATTCTTACATATAGTGACAATCTTGCACACACCTCAGATGCTTTCACTCAGTCATACTGTATTATTTCTTAACTGCGAGGCAGCTGAGATACATGGCATGCCATGCCCTCTGAACGGACCTTTCCTGTGGGAGCCCTGGGGAAGAGACCAGTGTGATAACGCGACATGTGAACCAGCACTGTATGGCCTCGATAAGGATTTATCAGATACAGAGAGTCCACTAAACAGACAGGGGAAGTGGTGATAAGTGGGCGGCTTTACGTTTGATCTGCTTATTTGGTGCTGATGGAGTTTGGGTAGAGACTCCCGGAAGATTCTCATCAGACATCCCGTTATATAATTTCTCAAAGGGAAATTATAGGTGCAGCAAGACAAATGCTAGCTTAAGTAGAAAAACCCGGGCACGTTGATTCGTAGAATACCTTTCAGCATACGCTTTGGTTTGTTTCAAGTATAGGCGTAAAACAGAAAATTGCTGCAGTGAAGTTTTAATAAATGTAAGCAGAAATGACAACTATTTTGGGGGGAGTAAACTGAGAAGTAAACTTGGAATGTGCAGAGCATTAAAATCCAAACAGAATGAGCCGCTGCTCACTCCTCTGTCTCAAACACATTTCAGAGGGAGTACAGTGCTTTCAGTTAATCAAATTAAAGACTTTGTATCTATCAAACCCACAATAAAATGTATTTTTTGGTTATAGTTTAACAACATTTTAAAGGCTTCAGTACATTGCATGCCGGAGGAAAATTTCCCTCGTTTTTTTTTTTTTTTTTTTTAGGACAGGGCTTTGGTGTTAATAGATGTCTTCAAAGCAAAGCACATCTGTACTATTAAGATTTCACTTTGATAAGTAAACTCACCAAGGGGATCAGCAAATAGTTTCAGCGTTTATTAGATAATTCAGAAAGACAGATGCGAAATAATTTGTCTTGAGTTTGCATGAGTCATCACAGCTGGAGTCGAGAAAAGAAACGAACCACGGCCGTGAAGGCAGAGGAAAAAGACCACTAGATGGCAGTAGAAGAAATGCTTAAATTGCTACCGACATGACGTGTGGTTTGCTTGTTGGAGGGGGCAGAGAGGGAATCTGCTGGCTGTCTGTACCGCAGACACTGAGTACCAGGTGAGGGGAGAGGAACAGATTGCAGGTCCACCACAGGCAAATGATGTCCATCATCTTCAAAATTCCTTCTGTGCAGAGCTTGTGTTAACTTGTCTTGCTTTACAGATAAGTTAAATTTGTGTACACTGAACTGCAGTTATTTCAGAGAAAAGAGAAAAGCCTTGGAGAATCTTTGTCTTGCACAAGTAAGCTTTCTACAGGTAGATTCTCCAAACATCGAATGCAATTTTATCAGGATTGTATGTGACAGACTAAAAGTGATATGCAGTGGAAGGGAAAAAAAATCACACATAAATATAGACTGAAAAGTGTGAGCCCAGTCCCTTTTATTCTGATACCCATTAATAAAATGCATTGCTGCCATTTGCTTTTATAAATGAGTCAATTTGTAAGTAGAGTCCATGTATATCTTATTGGTTTAAATACAGCTGCTCTGTGAAGGCCTCAGATCACATTATGTCAAACACAAGGTCCTCTGAGGTCTAGAGGACCACCGAAATAGAATTTCAAAATAACATTTGTGTGCTTAAACATTTCATCAGTCAGTTTTTATTTGCATGGGCCAAACTGCAAAGATTTTAAGTGTGATTAAATCTCAAGTACAACTCAAATGCTGAGAGAGCTACAATATTTTAGGTGGTTGTGTAGTTTTATTTATACAAGTTGCAGAGATCCTCGTCTCTCTTGGTGGAGAAATCTGTGAAAAGGACGACGACTGTTTGCAAATTTAAAGACTACAACAGGATACTTTAGATTGAAGCTTTTCATGTCTTGTTTCCCTTAAAGTGAAAAGAACAACATAAAAAGGACAGCGCCATTACAACTAAAAAAGACAAGTTTTAAAAATGGATGATCACCCGGGTAAAAATAGGTTTCTGCAGTGCCACTGTTCTGTCACTTGTGTGCGCTAGTGTATCTTAGAGCAGCGCTAACTGCTTACAGCACTTATGAGCCATCAATAATGTACATTAAAGAGACAGAGAATTTGTCCCATAGGGCCATAAAAACGGAGCTAAGCAGCACCTCTTGAACTGTTGCATGACTTTTTGTGTGAATGTGATTAAACACCAGCGTTACAGCCTAAATTTGCAGCAGTTTGGAAAGATATATTGAATATGTTCAAACTTTACATTAATATGCATTTATAAAACAAAATTTTACCACAGTGACTCATAAATTCTGGGAAACGCAATCATGTGTAACCCTCGCATGCAACGCACCCCCGGGGGTTCATGCATTTTCGTCAAACACAGAGTCGTTAGCACTCTGAAAACTGAGAAATAAAAACAAAGCATCCTCTGAGAAGAGTGCATTTATATCAGATTGGTGGGCTGGTTTTTATTACTCAGATTACCGCCTCTTACATTTGATAGCTCATCTTCTCTACAGTGAAGGATGAAAATGGGAGTAATGGTGAGTAGAAAATGCAATCTGGATGTCAGACAAGCACTTGATTAACCACTTGCAGACGCGGCCTCTGAGTCAGGGCTTTGGCTATCGCCGGCTCACTTTTCCCTCTTAGCCTGATCTTTCAAACATTACTGGTCACGAGGTATTGATTTTTCATCCTTCTCAATATCCTCTTGCCTTTAATAGAATTTACACCAGACTATCAGCTTTTCAAGAAGGCCCCCCTGCCGCCACCCTCCTCCCCCCTCCCACACTCTTTGTGGCGATGACAGTATCTTCTAAGCTACAAAGAGGGGCACACCGGAAGCTCGTCCTTTCATCAGCTCCTAGCTACCTGAGGGAGAAGATATGGAGCCTGAAAACAAAGATAAAAATGAAAGTTGTGTTGCCAGGTGCTTGGAAAAGAACCACGAGGAGCAGAGGTGAGCCAACAGCTGTTTCACTTCTGTTTTATTTTTTATTTTTTAGAAAGACACGAGAAGAGTAAAACCTACTTAAGGAGAAGCGGTTAGAATAATTTTGAAACTTTTGTAACTTTCCCAAGGTGTATTTTATGGTCTAATTCTAGACCATAAGTGATTTCCAATGTATTTTTTTTGCATTGTAAAATGAACATAAACAAAAAGTAACATGAATTGAGCACATTTGAGAAATCCAGATTAACTGAAATTAGCATCGATATTTAAATATTGTTGTGTATTTTACCTTTTATATGTCATTTCTTCTCAAATTTGTAGGAGACTTATTCACTTGTTACAGAAACAGTAAGTTTTATAGTCTTTATACATTATCAGCCTTTGGAAATCTTTGTAGTGACCTAATTTTGAAACTAAATCAATCAATTGAATGTCACACAAATGTACCTAATACACAGGAAATTTGAGGATTTGGTAAATCTGGTGCTCACACCCAAAACTAAATTAAACCATCTGTCTTCACTCTGTTCTTCAATGCATGTATGGATTCAACTTTCGAATTGTTTCTTTTTCTTTTTTTTTTCTGGCAATTCATATTTAAAAGAAATTCAGGTTTTGTCATTTTAGCAACGTAATGTCCAGCCCAAATGTTGTAACAACAAAAAAGAAGAAAAATGTCAAAACAAAACAAAACAAAAGACCCTTTGTCAAAGCCTAATACATGCCATTTGAGATACACATGATACTGAAAAAATTTTAGATAAACTCAAATAAGTGTGCAGCTTTTATTTAAAGTGGTGCTTTCCATCTGTAATAATGGATGAGTGAAATGTGTGATATTTTACCATTTTGCATGATCCCATATGAAAAAGCAATTATCTTCCGTATTGTCAGGCTAATAATTGCCGTAATCCAGGGGATTAGAAACGAGGCGTGCTCTCGCAGAGGTTCTCAGAGAGGCTTGGAGCTGTGCCTGCAGCAGAAGAGTGCTTCTGATGCAAGTGACAGCGCCGACTTGGTGACCTATAGCAGCTTTCCACGGGCGCATCGATTTTTCTCCCACATTACAGATAATTGCTGGATGCTGTGAATTCTATCCTCCCAGGGCAGCAGGGAGGAGCTTCTTTAGTATGTTGACACAGGAGTGGCTATCTGATTTGCGGAATGTGATATCCTAAGATCTCATTGACTGCCACTGATTTCTTTATGCTTCCTGACTTTTCTATATGTACGCCTAACAGCTTGCTTTTATGCCTGGCTTGTTAGCCGTCCTGATGGCTGATATTTAATTGAGCACATGGAAATGCACTACTAGATTCCTTATTTAGCTTTTTTTTTACTTGCTTAATTAATCATGAATAATTGTCTACCGGGCAGTGTTCTGATGGCAAGAGTGATAATTATCCTGATTGATATTTTAGACAAATGCGGCAAACTGTAGTACTGGAAGAAATTAGGTTGGCAGTTTTTAAGACATATATCTGCAGGCTTTAGTATATGCCAAGCTGCTGCTCTTATTAGATTAATATGCATTTTCCTGTTCTGCATGAAGTGACTCCCATCATTTTATGCAAATGACTGACTCTAGTGTTTGTTCTGCTTCATAAAGTAAGGGAAAAGTCACTTTCAGCGCAGTAATGTACTAAAAATGAGCTCATGTTGACTGTTTTAACCATAACTTTAAAATGTTTGGACATTTTGTTTCATCTGTTCTGTATCATATTTTTCTAATTAATCATAAATGCAAATCTCTGTGTTTCAGCTTTATATAAGCCCATTCAAAAGTAACCTGCTGAATTTTTTGGAGATCCATGCTCTAGAGGTGCAAAGCTGGTAGAGTCAGACACATTTACAGAAAAACACAGATATAAGCATATTGTCTAAGGGGGATACTTGCAAATACAGGCCACAATTTTATAATTATTAATTTCCAAAACAGACAGTTGAGTCCAGAACTGGATGACTCTAGCGACCACATCTCTCCAAAAAGAAAGATCTTTCTTCCTGTCTGCATTTGAAAACGGCAGTCTGGGCTTTTAATGTTATAATAGAAAATACATACATGTCTTTCCTCTATGTACGTTAACTTCTGGTTTCAACTGTAAATCATGTTAATTCCAGCTCATAACTATGTTCTGGTTTATGATGGGCCATCATGTAAAATCTACATAAAATACAGTGAAGTCTGGGATTGTAGTGCAGCAAAATGTAAAAATGAATTAAAATGTGCATTTTGCTTTTCCAAGGAACAGTAAATGAACAGTAAATGAGATGCACGGTACCTTAAATAGCTTAAAAAGAGCTATCCACCCACAAGCAGCGCACAACACATTAAATCAACCCAGTATAGAAACGCTGTAACCCAGAGACAGCATGCCTAATGTGATTCTTAACTGCAAACACAGTGCATGATTATTGCTTTCTGCACATCCTCTGTTCTTGCTCGTGTTGCGACCTGTGTGACACAGAAAAAACAGGCCACCGATGCAGTGTGCTCTCTGGCCCAGGGGCGAGCGCCGGGCCAAATGATTGGATGGATTCATGAGCAGTATTTCTCTAACCAAAAAGGTCTGCTTTAACCCCACACTGCACTCTGTTGAGGCCATATGGCCGTGCTTAGCTACTGGACATGCAAACAGAGACGGTGCATGCTTTTGGCATGGTGCTCAAACCGGGGTGGCGAAGCCAAATGTCTGAATGTTGCATGCTGTACTGCTCTTATATTTGCAAACTAAACTTTCCCTTGTCAAACGTTGCTTTGTGTACTTGGCATGGGATGTGTTATGCAAGCAGCTCCATTTGCTTGCAGTAGCAGACACGTGCCTCACTTCATAACTAATGGAGGACTGTGAATGCCGTTCATGCATGAGAGTCAGCATGGTATTATCCAGTGTCAGCAAGCATGACGTTAAAATAGAATAGCTGTGGGTTAAAGTGAAAAGAGATGTGAAAATGAGAAAAAAAATAAAATAAAAATCACCTGATTTCCCGAGGCATATAGGAACACCTTCAAATGTAAGATTTCTCAGTGGCTGCGTTATACAGCAAAACAATAAATCTATCTGAGAATGCAGCAGAAATAAGCTACCTGATGGCTACTGTGTAACATGGACCTAATTCTGTGGTTTATATAGGATTTATTTCTGGCTCAGTTAGGGGTGACAGTTGGCAGGCAGACAGTGATAGAGCCTGGATTATGGCCGAAGCTTAATTTCTAAGCTCTCATGGATGATAAAACACATGGCATATTCAAAACGCTTTGTACTTTGGATAAGGAAATATTTCAGATATTGTTTTATAATGTTTGTATTACTTAGTTCTGGCACCACTTAAGCGCATTTCAAACCCTCTCCGGAGAAGCGTTGTTGTAGAAAAACGCCACAGCCGAATGTCCGTGAGAGCTTTGCTTATAGCCTTAACCCAGCACAGCCATCCATTGAAGTCCAGCTGTTCCGCATTGATCTCTCTGTGTGTTTTCTGATGCACTGGCCCGGAATGTGATGTTATTTCATTACCAAGGCAGGAGCGACAAGCTCGGTCTCCTCCCTCAGGGCACTGGCCACTCACTTGGACGGGCCCCGCTTCATGTAATAATAACTGGCTTAGTCAGACGCAGCTCAGTTGACTATCGAGTCAAAATCAAGCCACGAGAAAAACTTTGTAGTCGGAAGAAAGAACACGAGCACTCATCAGTAGAGAAGGCTCAGAAGGCCCGGACAGGAAAAACTGAAACAAGTTCTCCAACAAACTTGATTAGACTTGTCAGCAACTATGGACCCAGATGACAGCGATCTTGGCATTTTTACAGTCATTCTGTAAGTAAAGTGTTCTCTATTGAATTCTGGGCTGAATCAAAAATGAT
>NW_015112653.1:0-85558 GCF_001443285.1 Poecilia latipinna | reverse complement strand
ACTTGATTAGACTTGTCAGCAACTATGGACCCAGATGACAGCGATCTTGGCATTTTTACAGTCATTCTGTAAGTAAAGTGTTCTCTATTGAATTCTGGGCTGAATCAAAAATGATTATTGATGAGTATGATATCTTCTAGTATGGAATTCAAGTCTTAAGATATAGAGTAAAAAAAGATTTGGGATTTTATAATAGTTAANCCCCAACAATTATTTAGATTTTCACTATGCAACGCTCATATTGATGTCTAGTCATTTTAATCTCTGGAAAGGAAAGATATCAAATTGCTGACAAACAAGCAATTATACTTTATTTTGTTTTTCAAACTAATACATAAACAAAAAAAATATCTCACAACTGCAAATTTATCTCTAGTTGAAACAACTCCAGTGAGATGCATCAGGTCGATATCTACTCTCTGACATTGGCCTCGTGCCTCACTTGCAGCTGTGAGCAAGAACATCTTGCACGTTCGGCCTAAGTTGAGCGACTCCTCAACATCTCATTTAGATCCAGAGTCGGACTTTTATTTGTCCTATCTGTTAATTGTCAGTCCGTCCTGGGTGGGTATTTTAGGTGGTCATTTTGGATAACTGTCATATTGCAGGATCTAGTTAAGGTAGTGTTTTTCAAAGATGGTCTTTGGATTTTGATACACGGTTCTGTCTTCTGTATCTTTTTCAGTTATGTACATCATAGTTGCGATTTATCATGTAATGCTATTTGGTTTGTGCCAAACATTCCCTATGTTCTGGTATCATAATAATAAAATTTTACACTTACCTTTCTCTTTGGCAAATCTCAGTTTGGTCTTTATACTTTTGTTAGAACAAAAGCTTCCTCCTTTCACACCTACCATGAAAGTTAAACGTGTGCAGTATCTTTCTGATTATGAAGGCAAACACCTTCAATTGGGGAATGTTTTGAATGTCCTGTACTGATAGACTGTTTGTTGTACAGCAGAATGGCTACTTGTAATCCTTGCTCCAATGCATTTTTTTCTTCTGCTTGCATCAGGAAGCTCTTTTGGATTTACTTTGGTATTTATTCTAACGTCACTAACTAATTTTATAGATGCAAAAAAATATATGTACACCAATATAAAAACTTGAGCAAATATTGAGATCTAATATTAATATTGCTGTTATGTCCGATAGTCCATATTTAGCAATATTGTTTACATCTTCGGCAGATACCAATTAATGCCAATATATTGTGCATCACAAATTTTGCTATAATTCTTTTGCGCAACTCCATTCTAGCCACGTTTTATTTCCAATTAGCAACAAAGTTGTTTGTATGGTTAGCGAGGTTGAAATGAATTTAAGCATTCAGCAATCTTGAAAACTTTCTACGCAGGGTTATATGATCATGCAGTGCCCGGTCATGCAGCGCGACTTTTTATGACTTTGATGTCAGACACCCCCAACCAGACGTTTAATAGCAAAAAACTAGCCATCCATCAATAAGCGTTCAGAAATTGAACAGTGACATTGTTTTCCTCACTCATCGTCCAACTGTGACGCAGGACTCTCATCCATATTGAGTTGCAAATACACTGGCCACTCAATATTTCTAATATTAGACTGTGGCAACACTGTGTTTTGGAAATATAGAGTTAACTTGAAACAAGACCTAAATGCCAGGACTGAAAGGACAATAAGCATTTAATGCCTGACAGGATGAGCATTTAAAAGACAAAGAGAACCCACAATATCTCTATTCACAACGAACAAAACAAAAACCTATCGTGATGGCCATGTTCGTGACAGGCCTCAGGCAGTACCACAGCAAGGACAGTTATGGTTCTGCGGCAGAAATCCTGTCATTGACTTAAAATCACTTATGGAAACTAGTTTCATTGAATATAGGTTTCCAAAAATAAAGAGATATAAATGGTCCAGAATATTTCAAACATTTTGGCTGGCTCAAGGATCAATATTTGACATTGCTTTTGCAAGTCATTGCCAATGTTATTTTGGCTAAACAGGAGAAGGATTGCTGTAGGTGCATCGGTACAAATTAGATGGACAACTTTCATATACTTGATTAGTGTCATTAATTCCGATGTACAGAGGTTCAGTGGTTACGACTGGACAGCAATAAAGGTTCCTGTCTGTGTACCCTAATTTTCTTCAACAGATTAAGGCAAACATCTGCCTTAATCTCAAGTCGTTTGCTTCCCTTAAAAGAAAATTGTTCCAGGATCACCTGGCATTTAGCTCCCACCTTCTTCCCGAGATCTCTAATGTTGAAGCAATCATTCCCACCCACAGAATGACGCTGCCACCACAATGCTTCTCTTTGGGTACTGAGTGTAAAGGGTGAACAGTGTTAGATTTCCACCACACATTGTGCTGTGCAGCAAACGTAGAGGACTATGGCAAATGATACAAGTTTTATGTGTGTGGGATCAGTTGGACCCCATTTCTACATACAAGAATTAAAACTAATTGAAAAATGTGACCTATGATGGCTTCTTACTTGGTTGAAAACCTTTTTGATTGTGGTATATTTGTTTTGAAATGTTAAAAAGAAAATTGGAGTTATGGAGCATTTTTCCATAACTGCTTTCAGTTGTGCACTACTTTGTGTTGGGATATCACATAGACTCCCTAAAGCAAACACAAGTTTGTTGTTGTAATCTGAGAAAATGTGAAAAAGCCACAAAGCATCGTTTACACACAGCGAAACATTTCTTACTTTAATACCTACTGGAAGTTTTTGGTAGTTTAGATGGACAGATGTAGCAAACATGAGCCCCTAATAATCAGTGGCATATTTTATAACTCTTGGGTCATCCAAACACACAGTGTCAGCCATTGTGTCCTCATTACAAGGTTTTATTTGCTTCTCCCATAACGAGATGCTGGCTGCCACTAGTGCAGTGAATGCTACCACCAGGTCTGGTAAAACTTAAATTAAAAATCCATAATCTGCTCAAGGCATAGCAGGTAACACTTGACTTCATATCCCAATTAATCATACCTCTGTTTATATTAAAATTCTACCCTAAAAGCAGTTTAATTCACTGAGTAAATCAGCCGCAGCTTCAGCATAATTAGTGTCACACCGAGACGGGATAGGTGAGGGGCTGAGGTTCACAAACACACAAAAGCATAAAACCCCTTGGGGAATCAGGTCTGCATTTTTTTTATTTTTTGCAGTACTCTGCAAAAAATACTTTTTCATGCTAAAAATCTGAAAAGAGGTTGGTATTTGTATTTAGTTCCCTTTACTCTGATACCCTAAATAAAATATAGTGCTACCAATTGTCGTCAGGCAACATTAATGTTTGGTCATTAATGTTCAGAAGAACATTAATGACCAAACATTCTCATAAAGACAAAGGAAGACAGCGGACAGAACAGGGATTAGGCTGTGGAGCAACTTTAAAAAAAAAACAACTTTCAGCTGGTTGACCTTCCAGAAGGACAGAACAGATAAAAAATATAGCCACAAGTACAAAGGAATGGTTTCCTGTAAATTTGAACACGTTCAGGTGTTAAAATGGCCCAGTCAAAGTCAAGGCCTAAACATATTTGGGAATCTGAGACAAGACTTTAAAATTGGATGTTCACGGATGTGTCTCCAGATGTATAAAGCTGCTTCTATAAAGTACTGATTCACTTTGCACTATAAATATTAACTTTATAAGTTTCCTTTCACTTCACTTCCGAGACATAATTTGTGTTAATCTTTTACATAAATTCCTAACAAAACAATAGGTGTTTTGGGTGTAACATGACAAAATGGGAAAATATACTAAAAAAGGGTGTCAATACTTTTCCCAGGTATTGTATTCAAGATGATGTATTTGAAAATACAATCTCAGTCTGTTTTTGTAATCATTTTTATTGTTTTCTCTGCTGTTCTCTAGCAGCACTTTCCCAGTCGCCACTATGCCAATGGTTTAGCATGTCCTTATTATGTTTTAAGGTAAGCAATGTGATCCAAAAGCAGTGTCTGCAAAATTTAAGCACTGCTGAGTTTAAATAACCAAATGTCGCAGAATGTCTGAAATCAGCTGTTTTTAAAAGGAACTCAGGAAAAAAAAAATGGTATCAGCAGGACAGCAGGGTTTTATCGGTCAAAGCTTCAGCCATAGTCGCCTTAGATCACGCTTCGGTCTGACCCTAATATCCTCTGCCACTCATGCAGGCCTCTGGGCCGCAGTCCCAAACAGACAAACTTAACCGTCCAGAAAATGCTGAATCTCTCAATCATGCTGCCATCGGACACTGCGTTTTGCGTTGGAAGCAGATCATTGGACATGCTTTTTTTATTTTTTTTATTCACTTTTCAGAGAATCCTTCATGTCTTCTGTTCATTCCTAAAATACATGTTCCAATATTCCTTCTAGGCATGAGTGATCTGCAATGTGCGCGGTTTCCGAATGTTTTTAACATAATGTCTCGAACTGATTTTTAAAAATAATTGCATCAACTCACATCACAATGTTCCACCACCAATCTGCATCTTTTTCTGTGACTGCAAACAAATCCAAGCTTGACTCTGAGTGGAAGTGACAACCTTCTTTATGCTGTGTATCACTCTCAGCAAAGGCACATTGAGTCACTCCCCAGATTCTTACATGTTGTGGCATTTTAGCATAAATTCGGTGCCAAGCACCTCTGAGAGCTTTCACTGTTTCTGCTTGGAATTTCCCCCTAGAAGACGAACACACTTTTTAACTCTTTCTGCCATCAGGTAACGTTTGTACTGATTAAGCTGTTCCTTTTTGTGCAATGCCTTGAACTGAGTTTCAAACTGATTTTAAGCATTTCTCAAACATCTTGATTTTACAGTCTTATACTCGAAGTCTCTTTTTGACAATTGGCTCAGTTCTAACAAGCCATTTGACAGCTGGAGGAAATTGCTTTATAGAAAAGTGTTTGATGTCATGTTTGTCTGACTGTGTGTTTCGCTCCTCTCTGGATCACAAAGGAACTTATTTGACTACTGTGAAACACTCATTTTATCCAAACTGTCATAGACACACGGAAAAGTATAAAACATTTAACTTCAAGCATGAGGTCAAATGGCTCTCTGTGTTTTTTTTTTTTTTTTTTTTTTGAAAGAGGATAGATCCGTGCTGTTTAATTTATAAACTGTGATTCCCACTCCTTAGGGCATTCTTCATTTGATGGTGGGACTGATCTGTGCTGTTTTCTCAGTTATTGCTTCAATTTCCAAGTAATAAGCATTTGTTATTGGACATGCCGTCATTTATTAAAAAGAAATAAATAAATAAAGAGGTACAGCATAGAGTGGATCGGTTTGAGATGCTTTATTAGATAGGGGTTTTTTCACTATCTTCTTTGGCATCATCTTTGGCAAAAGTGAGCATAGCATTAAGGGAAATAATTATGAACAAACTAAAAGTCTAATTATTAAGTCTTAATAAAGAATAATGTGGACCTCAGAAGTGTGTTCACCATCCACATCCATTTCTCCAGTCAAATAAATTTACCAAACACTACACAGTTCATAGAGAGAGAAAGAAGCAAATAGTTTAAATCACTGACATAACAACATATGCAAAAGGTAAAAAATAAATAAATAAAATGCCTCTATGTTAATAAAAACTGTATCTGCCAATCAACTGCTGAAAAGGCCTTTTGGAGACAGACACTTGGCAAGAAAACATTAAAGAAACACGGAAGATTAAGTTCTTCACTGATGCCAAGACTCCCACCGCATTAAAAGTATGGCTCTAGAAGGCATCTCTAAAGAGTAAGAGGCTTATAGTGTGATTTTCTACAGAGGATTTTTTTTTTCTATTTCCCACAGCTTTGTAAATGTTGCAGAGCTGTAAACATGTAAAATTAACACTACATATTACATGAGTGTAATATTTGGTTGTGGCAGCATCATTCAGCGGGGATCCTTTCCTTGAGCAGTGACAGGGACGGGGCTCAGAATTGGTGGGAAGATGGATGGAGGGCAATCTTAGGGAGAAAATAATGGAGACTGAGGGAAGAAGTTTGCCTTCATCAAGACAGTGACCCTAAACAGTTATAGGTACTCTGGGATAGTTTAAATGAAAGCAGCATGCTTCAGTCCAGACCTAAATACAACTCAGAATTTCTGATAAAACGTAAAAAATTGATGTTCAAAATCCATAAATTCTCACTCAACTTGAGTTATTTTGCAAATAATATTGAACAAAATGTTCAGTCTCTTGATGGACAAAGCTAGCTAGTTCAAATATAATCAAAAAGACATGCAGCTGCAATTGCATGGAAAGATGTACACACTGATTCCGGGGGCTTAGATACAGGATTTTTAAAACCAAGCTATATTTTCATTTCACTTTGATCATTTTTTTTTTTTTTTTACTGAGACAATTACAGTTTTAGAGAAGAAAAAAACTTCAACACTTAAACCTTCTCCTTTTGTTCTGGTAGCATTTTACTTGCTCTGAGTTTGCGTCAGATGCGATGCTGAAAGGTTCGGATGCTCCTCGTGAGTACTGAGAGTGAGCATTTAGCAGCTGAACTACACTGAAAGGTCAAAACAAATGCGCTGTGCAGTACAGGCAGTGTGACGTGCAGCTGTGAGGCAGAGACTTCAGCTGGGGAGGGGGACACATTAGGTCCTCATAACGCAACAGCTGCTCTTGTTGCTCCTGTGTTGTTTTACGGGCACTGTGTGCATGTGCCATCTCATCCATCTGGCTCCTTTTTTTTTTTTATTTTATTTTTTTTTAATTTTCGCTCTTGCAGGAAAAACACTAAATGTCTGAGATATGATCCAAGCATGCTTTGGGGAAGGGGAATTCTTGGACACAGGCAGCAACCCTTATTTGCAAATATTGTGCCTCCTGTAGACACACGGGCTTAACAAGCTCTCACATTCCTGTTTCTCCTCCACTTTCATCTCCCACCAACATCGCCGACCCTCCCCCCCCACCCCCTCCCTTTCCTTTCACTCAGGCTCTCTCTGTGCCTCCCTCCAAAGCTGTTGTTACGGTGCGGCTCCCGCACATCATTCCACTGCGATGGAAATTAAATGAAGGTGGCTTAGCACAGCTAACAGAGACATGCTTTGAAGGATGTAACCGGGGGAAGCTGCGCTGCCAGATCCTTTTCCATGGGATGTGGATTTGTGCTGCTGAGGCGAGGACACAGCAATCACTCAGCCATGCAGCGGCTCAGAGAAAACGACTAATCTCTACACCTGACTTCTGGAAGCCTTACTTTTGCTTTTCTTCCCCTTTGCGTTATTTACTGGCGAAAAACAACGCATTACAATGGTGTCGGAGTGAAGTTAATTTTGCATGTGTAGGTTGATTGCAGACTGCAGCACACATGGATGTGTTCAGCTTTGTCAAGATGCCAAAGCTTCCAGGGTGAGTTCGGCTGTCATGTATACTAAGCGGACTGTAAATGTGCGTTTACTGGAAACCGTGTTCGTGCGTTTCAGAGGCGTTGCTGTGAAGAGCCACACAGGATTCACATGTTGAGCCGCTGCCTTGGAAATGCTGAGTTAATAATCTTTTGAGGTAGCAAGTTGTGCAGTCATGTATGATGGGGAATGAATGAGAAAGCGAGGTGGATGGCAGTGGGGGCGGATGCTAAAAGCTAGGATGATTCATTTGTTCTAAACTGTGTGCATCCAAGTTCATAAATTTCTCATGCAGCAAATAATTACTGTTTTTTTTTCTGCACAAGTGCTCAGGATTCCTATTTTCCATGTTAATAATTTTACTTTTTAAAAATCTAATTTCCAAAGTTTCAGTCCTCTATGAGCTCAGTTTTAAATTATGAACAAAGATGGATGGATGGATTGGTTGAAATTTTAGATAATGGAATAGGAAATAAAATCTGGAAATACAATTATCTTTCCATATTCTGAGTTATTTTTCCATTCAGATTCAGATCTCGAAAGACTCGAACCTAATTCCATACTTTTGCTGACTTTCTCAGATCGCATGGGAACCCTGATTTTTCAGGGCCATAAAAACATTGAAGTGTTTGAGGAAAAATGAACTGAGATTCTTTCAAATGGTTAAATGCTTAAGTCAATGTCCTATGTCCTAAATGCTCATTAAGGAAATTGAGATGCAATTCATTATGCTCATCCTTACATTTAATAATTCAGCATGATCAGATTTAGCTCATCAGACATATTTAATACATAAGTGGTTGAACAATCACACTTATTTGTTGCAAATAGCTACAGAGGATAACAAATAAAGAAGGAAAACACATTTTACACAATTTTCTTCTTAAATATTTTTCATGTAGTATATCTGGCGTGTGAGAAAAGTGGAAAAGACAAATGAATGGAGCTTGGAGGAATAGGTGTTTTCATTGTGAGGAGTGACAACTCACTTTGTGGGCCCATGGGTCTGCCGTTGGACATTAATCCTGCCTGAGGATTAGCCTCCTTCAAAAACATCACAGACCACTGATGGAGAGAACAGCTGATCATTAATACAAGACGCTGAATGTGACAGAAATTTTATGACACAGGAATGGCCATTTGGAACGCAATCTCACGTATGAGTCATCAACACAATGTTCTTGCTTTTCTGAGTCCAAGAATATGTAAATAAGAACAATATCATTGCTCTTTTTGTACAATTAGTGCCAATCACTACAGAAATGGAAATATACTATGATAGGATAGCATTGTTGTTGGTCTGCCTCCGTGCCAGCGTGCATTATGTGGCTCCCAGTGGAACACCAACGTCACTACTTCCTGTCACAATTAATAATGCCATGCACTGTTGTCTCTGATCATGAGTTAGCTCTGCTACATTTACACATTTTATGTTTTGTTTTTCACATTCTGAGCTGCCAGCAAGAATTTAACACACGATAGCTCGCTAAGAGCTACTAGACATGGAGACTTCAGCTCCCCCAGACGTCCAGCTTTTCAGAAACAAGAAGCATCGAAATTTCTTCATTTCTCACATTGTGGTGAAATCCTGACAGCATTTCCGTGGTGCAGTTTCTTGAATCAAAATTCAAGACAAGTTCATTTGTGTAGCACATTTCAGCGACAAGGTAATTCAAGGTGCTTTGTAACTTGGGTCTACCTCTGAGCACCTTCACTCCTTTGACGTGTTCTGTGGGTGTTTGGAATGGTTTGGCAGCGAAGCAACACGGATGCGGTAATGAGCATCAGCCTCACAAATCTATGCAGATATCGTCAATTATCTTTCAATTACAAGGAATGCTGAACTCTGATGGACTAATCAAATAAAAATTAAAAAAAAGAAAACCTTTAGTGTTCCTCTGGGAAAAATTCATGGAGAATTAGTCAACAATAGCTTCTTCCTCATTCATAAAACAAATAAAAGAAAAAAAGGATTTTTGTCTGAATTTCTTGATCGTTCCTGCAGAAACTTGTCACCAGTAGACTTTCATTTTTATTAGTTACTCCTGGATGCGCTTTTGCCAGCTGCTGGTCAGGCAGCCAGCTGGGAGTGAGTAAGCATGAAATACGTTGTACTTTGAAACTGAGGCCGTGCAGTAGCACCTTTAACCGAGCACAGCTTAACAGCGTGGATAACAACAGGAATAGATTGTGCAGTCCCAAGTCAGAGACTAGGCTGCTGCTAATAAATCTTCTTTAGTTCCCAATTTTTTGATTGATAAGTTATTGCATCACCATTTTTGTCTGAAAAGCTATTATTGCATGTCCTTTGCAATAACATTTTTGATTTGTGTTGGCATACCCCTTGACATAGGTAAAGATTTTCATCTTAAAGTATCATTTGCACAATGACAAAAATAAAGAAAATGATGCCCTGTTTATCTTGTTTGTTCACAATGTCAAACGTCTGGAAGGGATACAAACAAAAACATGCCTCAGCATAATATTTCCCAGACAATTATGAAAATATTTTATTTATTAACTGTATGCATTATGTATAAGTTTGTCTGGCTTATAATTGAGTAATTTAGACATTAACAATATCCATGCAAAATTAAATATGTTGTAAACAAGATTTGGTAAGATTTATATGATTAGTTGTACAAAGTCTTGATGTACTTTGAGCTTCATATCAATTTGTAACATTATTCACATCAAAAACATACCTGGAGTGTTGCTTTGATTCTGTCATGGTGGAGGAATTCTTAAATCTTCTGTTGCTGCCTTTTCCACATAGCTCCTCCTCTGATCTGCAGGCACCAACCAAACCTCCGTCTCACAAAGCATCCCTGGATAGCTCCTCACCCACTCAGCTCCTCAAGACTAGCAGCAGCAATTAGCAAACACCTGGAGGAACTGCACATCTGCTGACCTTGTCACACAAACTACTTCTCAGTCCACAGCTCCAAAGAACAGTTGTAAACGGCATAATGAGAAGCATTGTTGTGATGACATGCTAAAGGCGATGTGTTGGAAAGAGCAGGAGCTTCTTGAAGAGACAGAGATGTCAAATTTAATTTGTTATGTGTATATATATATATATATATATATATATATATATATATATATATATATATATATATATATGTATATACACACACACTGAAGTTAACTATGTTAACTGAAGTTAACATAGTTGCTTGAGCATGCCATAAAATGACTCAATGTCCCTTTAAAGTACATAATATCGCCTTTTTTAAAAAGCAGACATCTTAATTGGAAGAAAATAATTTATACTGTCACTTTCTGTTGCTTATTTGCTTCCCTCCAAGCTCTGTTTCTTAAATAACATCTATTATTTGATCCATTGTTCAACATGTTTTGACAGCATACTTTCGGCATAGAAAATCATTGGTCTGGACCAAAATTGATTAGCGTCCATGCTCATCAGAGCACAACAAAAAACAAAAAGATCTTTCACACTATGAAAGATCTTTCATAGATCTTTCGTCCCTAAAAGCTTGTGATTTTATCGACTATATATATATATATATATATAGCCGATAAAATCACAAGCTTTTAGGGACGAGAGGCTCAGAAATGGCTGTGGGTCAGAAACAGGAGCCAACTGGCAGGGGAATGAGGTCGCAAGCATTAATTTTGTTCTGTCCTTTGGAGCTTTTAACATAAAAGCTAGAGTGCAACACAAAAAGGTGCATGAGAATCCATGTCAGCTGCTACAGGAAACGTGTTGCTGTGTTTGGTTAATGTTTTACTTGGAGAGGAGAAAAGACCCACACTTTAAGCAAGGAAATTAGATCTACTCTTACAGCTTGAAATTTAGTACTTTGCGAAGTATAATGCTTTACATTAGATTTTGGGGCTCCACTGTGGCACAGCTGGTAGCTCTGTTGCCTTAGAGCGATGGGGTCCTTCTGCATACAGCTTGCATCTTCTTGTCATGCATGCATGGGTTCTCTCCAGGTACTCCGGTTTATTCCTACAGCCAAAAACACAACAACTGTTAGGTTAATTGGATTCTGTTAGTTGCCCTTAGGCTTAAGTGCTTCTACGTATGTTTGTTCTGTGTCTTTGTGGTGTCCTGTGATGGAGTGGCAACATGTGCATCGCGTACCATGTCTATCGCCAAAATGATTGCTGCTGATAGGCATCAGCCACCCCGCGACCCTGCAAGCACAAGTAGGTATAGGCAATTGATGGAAGGAGGAAGATGGAATGTTTCATTTTCATTCCACTTCACAAATATGCACATCTTGTTGTGACAGACACAAAAAATTTAATTAAAATGACCTGATATCAGAAAATATTACCAATATGTTCATCGTTTCATTAACAACAGCACTTATTAAGAAATGGAAGTTTCATTACTCGGCTGAATAGACTTGTGAGTTGGTGCGATCGTACAGGGCAAAGAAAGCCACAGTTGTATCCCACATTTGGACAGTAACTCCTTTATAAAATGGTAGGTTTTGGATGTTTGTCAGGTAAAAGCTGGAACCAGCAGGAGACTGATTCCCTTGCTCACTGTAGTGAATCGTAGCGGGTGGGCTGCTTCCCAGATTCCCAGTTGCTGTTTTATTTTCACCCTGGAGCAGATTAACCTGATATATATATATATATATATATATATATATATATATATATATATATATATATATATATATATATATATATATATATATATATATATATGATGTCAATCAGTGAGTGATTCACTCACTCACTGATTCACTCATGAGTGAGTGAATCAGTGAGTGAGAGAGAGGGAAATAGAGAAAGAGAGAGATGTTCAGGGTAGTGTGGTTGTCCATAGCAACAATGTCTGAGCTTTACCAAAGACTAACTCAGCAATGTAAGATTCTGTTGGAATATTAGGGAAGATAGACACCCTAATTTTAAAGTGAATGTTGGTGTGCAGAAGATTCGCATAGTAATAATCTATAAGGCAAAACAGCTCTAGCTCCATTTCTTGTGATTGTATTGATGTGGTCTTGTTATATAATTCCTACCATGAGGATTTTGTTGCATATCAGCAAGGAACAGCCTTTTCTTCCACTTGGCTCCAGTAAATAAAAAAAAAAAAGCTGACAAAATGGCACGCTTACTCACACAAGGCACATAAACAGCAGGAGAAAACTGAGTTGTCTACTGTAGCTACAGCATCATACCTGACCTCTCTAGCAGCCATAGCATTCACAGTAACATTTCGATAGCAGGGTGTAAATAACAGATTTGACTGTTTTTCTGCCATGCTGCTATATTGGCCAAAGGCTTTAAGCCATGTTGGTGGTTGGTGAAGTCATGCAGAGGGCAGATGTGCTCTGAAACAAAAGACTGTGTAAATGTCCCTTCAAGATGGAAAGCAGAGGGAGAAATCTCTTAATCAAAAATGCTCCTCTACGTCTACAGCCCTGCTCTGCACATCGCCTCAATTTCTTCCCATGAGATGCGCATTTCTGTCTCTCTACAGATTTCATATTCAGACAGAATCCCATTAGCAGCCTGTCTCTGCATACATGTCTGTTTATTGCAACACCACTGGCAAAAAAAAAAAAAAAAAAAAACCTTTCATGCTCTCTTCAATGTGTTTCACAAGGCATCTTAAGTCATATTTGCAACATTTCCTATTACACAAGAGAGCAAAACATATCTTTATTCTTCAGTCAGCTTAAAAGATATTCCCTGGGCTTGTAACAGAGTGACAAATCTTACTCACACCATTAGGTGATTGTAGACATTCATATTTAATGACTCATTGTGTCTACTACTATTTACAAAAGACCTCCCAATGAAACTATGCGAGTACTACTGTCAGAAGTTTACTTGGTTGAAGAGCATATTCATTTTTGGCTTTTAATGCTAAATTTGAACCATCCGTCACATTGAAGACTTTGGGCACAACGTTATCGCGCATATGCAACACGTCAGTCAACACCTCCGCACAATAAGCGCAGTAAGTGACAGCTTTATTTCATCGCAAATGCAACATTTTGTCACTGCACATCTAGCTTTCCTAGCTTCACTTCCACATAGCTCACCTTTGAGCGTACTCAAAGTGTCGCTAAAAGTTGGACGTACACCCCGCCGTCTCTGGAAGCGAAGCGCTGCTGAATTCACATGTCGTCATATGCGTTCTTATGATTCATGTAGGTAAATTTATTACCTACGATTAGACAGACATCTTCTTCTGCTCCGAGACAAACTGCGCACTGTCTCAGAGTGGGGGGAGGCGAAGGGTGGCAGCGGGAACAGAAACACGTAATTAGTAAGTCGCGTTATTGTTTGAATTTAAGTCGGTATGTTTTGCATCCAGTGAAAACAAGGATGTTGACAAATAAACTGGACAATATGCAGACAATTCAGTGATATTTCCACAGTTGTGGTCTTGGCTGGTCTTGAAATAAAATCCCGAGACCTCAATGTCCGAGTCCGAGACGAGACAGAGACCATCGACCGGTGTTACGTAATGGAGCTGAGCTTGGGGCCCTTCATTATGATTGCAATTAAACTGTAATTATTAATTCCACTACCAGTTTAATGTGTGTTACTCTAAAGTTTGAACACTCAACCATGTGTAAGATTCAACAACGTTTTTGACTGACTGTGAAGTTGAACAGTGTTGAGGCAGTCCCACGGCCTACTTTCAGTATAGCTCAAACCTTTTCTCATCTGAAATCAGAACCTTTTTTTTCAAAAAGGAGGCTAGTCCATGTGTATGGGATCCAATATAAACTATAGATAAATGTGACTGTTTTGTAAAATAACATTTTCTTGATCCTCAGTCCATGTTATTTTGAAACTCAGTGAGAACAGTAACACTGGAGTTCCAGCATATCCCAGGTTTTTATTACAGATTTTTTTCTTTTTTTGTTTAAAGCAAGAGTTTGCATCAGATGAATGAAGATACTTAAGCTGCCAACAGAACAATTCACAAGAAAACTGCTTATAGAATAGGGAAAAGCGACTGAGGCTTTCAGAATGACCCTTACCTCATTTAGATGGAAAATCAATTAAAAATATGCTAAAAGATTTACAAATCTAAGGATTTAAATGTTTTAAATTCCCAAACATAGCAAGACATTCACACACATGATGACTGAATGTTGACTTCCTTATTTTGAGAGACTGGAAGTTGTCCTCAATATCCTTCCTGAAACGTGAGTTCAATAAAATATAATTAGCTGCTTGGGATGAGAGTATTTCTATCTTTCAGACATGATGGCCATGCAAACTAATGCTGCGTTTACTGTGGCTTTCTTGACCTCAGGCTATTCCCTTGTCCTTCCCAAGTGCATGCCGGGAAACTTAAAAGGGAATTCATGGTTTGGTCCCCCTGGCAATCAGCACATAAACATCACTTGCAGCCACGTGCAGATGAGAGTCACTGACGCAAAGCACTTGTCAAAGGAAATAATGCTCTGAATACCTCATGAAAGAACAGCTTTATTGCATTCTCCGTGGGTTTACGGCAGACATTTGTTGCCGGAACAGGGTTTCATATTGCCAGCCCTTGTGGAGATTGTCGGTGTGAATTATTCAAACTAACTTGAGTGTCTGTGTTGGAATGTTGCTCCTCCAAGCAGTCGCCTTTTCTATAATGCATTATCACTCCCTTCATGATTAGGATATGCACCCTTTATGGTTGTTCTGTGACAAGCATGTGTTGACAAACATGGAGGTTTAAAATGAACTTCTTTGATTAAGGAAACATAATGGTATTGTGGATCCAGTCTTTGTGTGTGAATGGCTGAGAAGTAATCTCCCTTTTTTTTTTTCAAATACTATGATATAAGTTAGTTTTTTTAAGCTATAAAAATTAATGAATACATGTAAAAAATATTCATGTTTTTTTTTAAATATTAAAAATCTGCTTTCTGCTGTGATTGCAAAGAAATTATATGGATGTATTTCATCTTTTTTTTCAAACAAGGAGGTTGATTTTTTTTTTTTTCCCTATTGGCCTTAATATTTTTAAATATGGTTGTTTGGCTATTTTAGCAAATCAACCAGTAGGATCTAAAAATATCTCAAATCATAATGCCATCAAGCATTTTTAGGTTTAACAAGTTCCCCACTGACCTACATTTAGCTCCCCTTTTACTTCTAATTGTCGTGCAATGACTCTTGGGTAACCTGTTCATGAATTGTGTAGCATGGCTTGCCTACTTAGAGCTTGATTACTTAGTCCGATGTGACTGTGCAGGTATTATTTATTAATGCCTGATGAAGAAGATCAGTTTCACTGTCCGCCAGTGGGTGAACCCTCTGAGTCTCTTGGTTGGTATGGACTGCTGCGACTGACTGAGTGGCATGATGGGCCTCCCATGTGCAGACAAAATAAATCAAAGATTATTGTTTCTTTGACTACAGTGTCATTACAAAGTCAGCGAGACAGAAAACTGATTTTCTAGGACACCTTTTTTTCGGATTAGAAACATATCCTGAAGAGACGTCATTTGAAATTGTAAGTATACTTTATTATGTTGTAGACCTTGGGAAAAATGTCAAACATAACCCTGCCAGGATGTTGTCTTACATTCTGCAACAGGCAATTTTAATCATTATGAGGACATGCTGGAACTTTTTATTTTAATCTGTTGAGTTCGCATGGTTGTTTTTACAGTTCTGAGACTTATGACAGAGATGGTTATAGAGCTAATAGTGTCTGACATCCTGATTTGAGCAGTTCTAGATATACGGCATTGACGCCTGTACTGTGGGTCAAATAAATCCATATCAACATACCAACACCGCTGATTTGGGAAAGAAATCAGATTACTTGGACTGTTTAGAGGACTCTGAAAGTAGAACACTGGCAGCTTTTTCAAGGCACAGATGGCCATTAACATTTCTCACAACGAGATTGAGATTTGAGTCTGAAACTTGAACTTGAGTTGCATTGACGTTGCACAAATAGTTGAGAGTTCAGTTCAATTTAGTTTACCTATATAATTAATCTCAAACATGTAATCTCAAGGCAATGTAATAAAAAAAGTAAATTAAACCATAAATACATTCCAACTGATCCTAGTTATCAAACAGTGTAGTCAAGTTAACTTATTATGTTATTATTGAAAAAACAACAACATTCTTTCTAAGTAAACACAGAAGATTTAATCGAATTGACTCCTTGTGGTCAAGCATGTAGCAACAGTGGACAATCGCTTCCATTGTGTAATCACTCATACATGCAGCAACAGTGGAGAGTAAAAACTCCCCTTTATCAGGAAGTAACCTTCAGCACAATCAAAACCTGGATGGCCGACCACACTGGCTTGAGAATACAGAACATACACAGAAAAAAGAAACATAAGCATCGATCAAGTTGTACTTCACATGTTAGAGGAAAAAAAAGAAGTTAATGGCCATACAAGGGCCACTAAGCTCCTTTAGTGGCTTTATCTAGGAGAGAAGCATAGCTTACCAGATTAGCTCTGAGCAGGTTTTAAAGTACATAGGATAAATGAAAGGACATACAGTTGCTGCAAAAGCTCAGCCAACATCTTTGTATAGGATGGATAGACACAGGGTTAAACACTGAAAGACAGGGCCAAGGGCATCATCGAGGGAGAACATAAAGTTGTTGGCAGCAGTAGCTCAGCCAATGTCCCCCTTCAGGAAGCTGTCACAGCTAAACGAAGTGCCAGATCAGAGGTGGTTTCTACAACGAGTAAAAAAGAACAGAGACAATTTAAAGCTTAAAGTTGAAATATCAGCAAATAATGCAAAATTGGAGAGAAGAAGAACAGCAGAGCAAGGAGAAGTGGTCAGTGTGTTCTCCAGTAGTTTAACTACAGAGATTGCTAATGATAACCTAAGCTACTCTAACAACAGGCTTTATCAAAATGAAACTTTTTATCCTAGTATTTAAAGTAGACAGGGTGTCTGCCTCACAGACACCCTGCCAGACACAAACTGGCAGAGAGTCTCACAAGAGAGAGGAGCCTGATAACTAAAAGATCTGCCTCAAATTTTACCTTTAGAAACTGTATGAACAAACCAGTAAACTTGCAGTCTGAAAGCAAAAAAATAAAATAGAAAAATAAATTGATCTATCCTGTCCGTTTTCAATAAAACTCTGCAGTACTGCATTTTGTGTATTTAGTGGACTTCCTGATAGCAAAGAATTACAGTAGATGATGCAGCAAAGTACAATAGATGTACTAGGAAAACAGAGCATGTTCACTATATGGACTTTTTTTTTTTCTTTTAATGAATCAACCATGGTTCTAATCTACACAGCATCTCTTAAGTGTTTTTTTTTTTTTGTTTTTTTTTGCTACAGTCAAGGGTATTTAGGAGTTGTATAATTTTACAGCCATCACGTTTTACTGAAACTATCTTTGAAGATTATGGAAAATGATTATAATCTCGCCTAATACACGGGGATTTTTTATTGATGTCACATTAAGTTGCCATATGAACATAAACTACAGCGAGACACACTCTCATGTAAATATAGAAGACAGCTGTGCACAATTCATTATCACTGGTACTGTAACTGGGGGAAACATTTTAGAGGAAAAGAAAAAGGAGCTTTGAATAATAAATGTGAAGAACCCTGTTACATGGCAGACAAGCCTTTGAAGTGACATAACTTTCTGCCACCACTTTCCAGCATCGCCAGTGTGCAGACACAAAGGCAGTGATAAAAGGAGAAAAGGAGGGGGTGCATGCAAAAAAAAAAAAAAAGACACGACTCTGTTCCAACCCATCCCACTTTTCTGGAAAGCCTCCACTTTACCGACTTGTGGCTCAAAGAAATGACTGCATAGCTTGGGTTTGTCAACAAAATCAGACAACGATGTGGTAGCATTTTGAGAGTTGCTACAATAATAGATTCCTTGTTTTCCAAGAAAGGTTATCAGATCAGTTTAAGATTGAGTCACTAAAAAAGAAGAAGATTAATGTGTGCTTTATGTTTTAAAGACTGCGCTGACATTCACAAATAAAGCCAGTTTCATGCCTCTGAAGCACACGAGTGAGGCATGACAACTCTGCCTGGATTGAGCTTATGTAATTAATTTGATTTGTATTCACTCACTGAACTGCGCCTATGGAACGTTGTTTGTCACAATGGACTCAGAAACCCCCTTTGTACTTGACTGGGGACTCTGTCATGTCAGTGCGATCTGTTTTTGGGATGTGGATATGTTGAAATGATTGGATATTATTTCTAGCTCATTTAAAAGTTTGAACTTCCTCCCCAATTTAGAGGTGGTTTCAGGGTTTCACCTAGTTATTTTCATGTTCTGCACCTTTGCAGCCACAGGACCAAATCCTCCGGTTGGCCGCCCCCTTCTGGGACCTGGAGTGCTTCCCAAGGACCCCCAAATGGATGGGACATGGGCACCATCAGAGAGGGGCGTGACTGCTACATCAAGTAAGTGCCCTGTGTTTAAAGAAACAGAGGGGGAGCTCTCTCCATCCCAGATGTTTCATGAGCGCTTTGCCAACCTGTGATTATTCCGGCCACGTCACTGCCTCCACACTGTCTCCATCAGTGCATTCAGAATACTGATTCTTTTTTCTCTTCCCTCCACTGCTGCACGCACTCACTGCCCCTGCTGACTGCCTTTCTCTCTCCTTCTCTCTCTTTCTATATCTCTCTTTCTCTCTCTCTCTTGCTCCGATACACCCACTATATTTTCTTATGCAGTCTCCCAAATGCAGAAGAGGAGTTTAGAGGGTGTGAGTGTGTATTCTGCTGCGGTTGATCAAATTTACCAGCATAATGATTTTTTTTTTTTTTTTTTTTTTTACAAGAGAAAATTGGGTTATTATGCTATCAACGTAGTTGATCCTTCATAAGTGGCACTTCAGGCAATCTGTCCAGGCAGGTAAAAACATTGTTTTGTTTTTTTGTAAATTGTCTATGTGCAAAATAGTTTAACAAGTGAGTGTTTTCTCTTTAGCTGGGTGTATTGTACTAGAAAATGACTGCTGTGCATGCAAACCTCTCCTGTAAAATATTTACACACCATGTTTATTAATTTTAGTTCATTACTAAAAAGTAAAATACAGCTGAAGTGTGGATTGTTGTTTCAAATGCATCCAAACAAGCTAATATTAGAAATGATTCTCAAAAGAGGAGTAGAGCACTTGTCACACATGGGTCGTAGCACGAGAAGCGTGATGTCAGAGGAGTTATATAAGAAGTACGGAGCAGTGAAAGCGCTGGATGCCGAGTGTGTCTGCATGAGACAGATCATGGAGGCTTGTTTGGCTCCAGCTTCTGCTTTCTAAATTTGAGGAAGACTCATGAATAATCAAACATCTCTTCCTGAAACTGTCTGAGGTTGAGTTTGGGCTTTATTGGCTCCCGGGTGCTGATGTTAAAGTCTTGTGTTTTCCTCAGCGGAACACATGCCAAGACTGCATGACACGAGCGCATGAATAAAGTACTATGGGTTTAATATTTAGTTTGACACTCGGTTTTTTTTTTGTTTCTGTTTTTTTTTTTGCAAATCGGGGTGTACTTTAGAGACCAATACAAAAATGTGCTGAAAAGTTGATGAGCACAATGCGTTCATTATTCATCAGTATCACACTAATAAAACCAACTGTTTGATTTTTACCAATAAATTAGGGTAGATATTGCTACTTTTAATTGCAATTTTGCTCTGAGTCAGCTTTATAACATTTTTATAATAAAAATTAGTTTGCTCATCTGGTTTGTCCTTTAAAAGAATAAAAATGATTAGGCATAATATGGTAATTAAATATTAAACGTTGCAAATCTATTTTAACAGGAGGGACGAAAACCTTTACTGTTTCAGTGTTAGCCTGAAAGCAAATTTGATCTTACCAGAAGCACTGTCTCTTAACTACTTAGAATTTTTTAATTTAGTTCAGATACTGTGGCATGGACATTTTTTTCCCCTCATTCTTAAAGCCAAAATGTGAAAAGGCATCAACTATCAAATCTGACATGTTGGTATAGTAGTTAAAGCTGAATATAAACTTTTAAATCAGGTTGTAATATGAACATTTTCCATGAAATCTACAGCATGAAGTCTTTTTCATTGGGAACAGCTGCCTCAATCTTAAGAAATTTAGCTTAACAAGGTTTGCTTAACTATTAGCACCGTTGCTAAACTAGTTGATGTTGAAGATATAATCAGTATCTGTTCCAGCAAAGTACCATGTTAACTTTTTCCACTAGAAAGATGCTTCCTACAACTGCCTCATTGATAAGTTGTTAAGTTTGACTTCAGCATTAGCACTGTCACCAAACTACCTAAGTTCTTGCTTTAACCCCATAACTTTCACCCTCAAAACACTTGTATGTAAGTAATTATGTTATCTTATCCCTGTCAAGGGGTTTTAATAAATTAGTAAAATCCATAAAATCCACATGTTTTCTGCTGGAGATGAACATAACGACTGAGAATAACAGCTGAACAAACCAACCTATCCAGTTCAATTCTAATCAAAAGAAATAGAATTTGTTACAAAATAAAGTGGCTAACGTTGAACATTATATTTACAAACTAGCATGATCGATTAAAATTGTATTTAATGGCCAATACATAACTCAATATAACTTATTTTCACAGTGTAGAGGAATGAAATGTGCAGCTGCCTTTCTGCTAGGTAAAAAATATATTGAAACTTGTGATGACATGTAATGGTCACACATGGTACACTTTGCAGACAAGTTTTATTTATTTATATTCATTTATTGTCTGTACATTATAGTGTACATAATTATATAATTCACTTAGGCCTATAGACAAAGCTGACAAGGCAGAAAAAATATGGCTTCATTTCATGAGAAAGAAACATGACATTAAGAACCTCATCAAATCAGGATTTTGAGGCAAGAAAAACAGGATATTGCTCTGGTTATAGGCTTACTTTCCTCTTCTGCTTCCCCCAAAACAGCAAGAATTCAGCAAGAGAGCACATGGAAATACACTCTGCATGCAGTGCATCAGACCAGTGTTTCCTGCTGCCTATTTTTGTCCGTCTTATTCATGATAAAAACCCTCAGCATGGCTTGTGATTTCTGTACAATGCGTTGCGGAGCTACGGTAGAAGCTAATGGGTGTGATTAGAGGGCATTAGATGCATGGCTGTCTGCACAATGGGAACCTAGCCATGTTCAGCAGGTGGCCTTGGAGGGGAGGGAACACTGCTCTTCCTGAATGCACAAGTCCATATGTTTTTCATCTGCGCACAAGCTGCTGAGTTTGTTTCTCTACAGCAAAACCTACATACATTTTATTTCTTTCTATAATTTCAAGTCATATCCTGCAGCAACTGTTGTTCATATAAAGAAAGAATCACAGTATGGCGTTTATTTAATGGGTTACACATTTCTTTGCATTATTTAGCAGTGTTAGAGGATGTATATTTCAAAGTACAATACTTTTAAGTCGTGAAAATTTTTCAGCATATGACCATATCCATGCTGTAGCACTGGCACAGTTTTGTCTCTTTTACAAGCTCCAAACTACAAACAAGGTCTGTCACAGGCAGACAGACCATGAAAGTCTGTCTGCCTGTGAGTGACACTGTTATGCCTCAAGGTTTCTTCTTAAAAAGAGTTTTTATTTTGGCAATAAACTAATTGATTTTCCCATGAAATTTGCTAATTAAAAAAAGCCAGAACCTAAATAACTAAGGAATGGCATTTCTAGTTCTCTGTAATCGCAAAGGCTTTGGTTATTTCATTGTTTAGAAGGATAACTGAATAAACAATAGAATTGAGAAGCAGAGAAATGCCATAGGAGAGAAGCTGAAATTCTCCACCGAATAGATGTAATCTTTAAACCCTCAGGCAGCACTGAAATAAAAACAGACATGCCTCTGTTGTGAAAATAGCAGTGCACGCATAGAGGGACAAAACAAAGATATAGAACATGCTTAAAAAGATGAACTCATGAAGTAGGAAACTGCTCCAAGTCCAGAGAATCTAAAATTTAACTGCATTCTTATGAAGTATTTTTTTTTACTAATTAGTTTTAATGAAACTTATTTTTACATTCAAATGTTTGCCTCTTTAAGTAAAACAATACAAAACCGCATTCTGCAAATATTACGAAATCATAGCTCTAAATCAAAAAATGTTGATTTTAATCCTTTTTAATCCATAAAGTTGTCTGCCAAATTAGAAATATTAAAATGCTTTTATTAACATCAACTTTGAAAGTCATCTCAAAATGCACAAACATCAAACAATTATGTGACATAAGGTGACTTGTCAGATGAAGACCAGGATTGAACTTTTTTGAATGGAAAACACTATGGTAATGACTACACCATCTCCACAGCGAAACACGGTTGTGGCCGTATCATGATGTGGGAGTCTGTTCTTCAGCATAGACAGGGAAGCTGGTCACAACTGACAGGAAGTTCAGTGCATTGAACATTGATCTTCGGGGATGTTCTTCGTCCAGTTCGACTGAGCTTGAACTATTTTTCAAAGAAAAATTTGGTAACATTTAAGTTTCTGATGTACAAAGCAGGATGAGACTTGAACCCATATTTGCAGTGAAAGGTGGATACGTATGCTTCTACTTTTACTCCTACAATAACAAGATAAACAATACATTTCTGTCTTACTTTCTGAATGAAACAAAAAGAATATTTACAAAAATGTAGGAATCCACTACTAAACACATTTCATCGTTAACATTACTAGCAATATTGAGTTGCCAGATAATTTATAACTATTTGGTTAATTAATGTAAAAAAAACAAAACAAAAAAAACTTACTGTCAGCATCAGTGAGTCAGTGAGCTTAACTTTCATCAGTATTTGCTGAGTATTTTTAAGATAAATCATACAGTTACAACCTTACAAACTGGAAATGTTGTTCGATTGAGTCCTAATAAAATAGGAGTAGTGGATGGGACAGAAACAATCTAATTTGTAATAAAAAAAACTGCATTTTGGACTGAGGGGCAAAGCATAATCTTATCAAACACTGCAGTAATACCCGTAAAAGCTTTGTTGTTGTTGTCCCTCTTTAAGGATTGGATGATCATCTTCAGATTGAACAAATATACGTATGAAACAAAAAGCACCATCATATGCTATGTTGCACTGTTAGAAATGTATGCAGATCGAGATTTATCAAGCTACTTCTGAGGTCTACCTCGTCATAAAGATTATGGTCACCCAGTTCTAGAAGTGCCAAGTTATTGACAGATTTTGTTGGTTATTTTGTTCTTTTACATTCATTATTGTATGTCAGAACTCTAGGTTTTTTGTCTGTGCACCATCTACATTTGACGTTGTAATGGCATATGACATGACCTTTGTTCTTGGACGAAGCAGAGAAATCCTCCCCCAATTTCTTTTTTTTTTTTCTCTGACAATCAATTAACATCTTTAAACGTGTTATTCCCATTGCAGCTTTTTGGTGACATTGCAAATCCAAATGACAGATCTGACTGTGTCTTTGTGCCATGAAAGATTAATTGTTGGTATTTAGCTGTGAATAGAACGCGTGTTAAGAATAACTGTGAATTACACACTGTCTGCCCAGAGCTTTAATTAACCAGCACTGTTGGCACCATGCAGAGTTGCTGCTGCCGCTCCTGCAGCCAGGGAGAGTGAACAAATGGTGTAAAAATTATACCACACAATACGTGAACTTTGTGTTCAGTTATGGACATCTCTTTAACTTAAAATGCTAGAAATAGTAATCGTTTACAGTGGGCACGAAGTGGAGGTATCTATAAAATGTGCTGATAAAAGAAACAATTGAGTTTTGGTTTGTAGCTTTGGTATGTTTTGGTGTTGGTGTGTGTATGCGTACGTACACAAGATAATTGGTACATTATAGTGCTACAAAGTAATACTGATCAACGTAAGTAATGATTGACCATCATGGATACCTGATACCTAAAGAATACATGAAGTAACAATTAATTGTTTATAATAAATGTAAATACACTACATTACCTTAGAAAACAATGTACTACAAAGTCTTATAGTAAGCTAATTAAATAGCAGAATTGACAAGGGCATATTTTTAAATTCTTTCTCCAGTCACGTCTCGCAGAGTAACTCTCTGGAGGAAGTTCGTCTGGACGGAGACAAGTTTGTGCCCCCCGCGCCCCGGAAGGTGGAGATGAGGCGGGACCCTGTGCTTGGCTTCGGATTTGTGGCAGGAAGCGAGAAACCTGTGGTTGTCCGCTCAGTTACTCCAGGTAATGAGAATGACCCACCTGCACGCTGAGTTCTCCATACAACACTGACTCATTCAGTCCACAGCCACATCATGAGATGAAATCCACCTAAAACGTAGTAGCTTGGAGGAAAACCCACTTACGCCGATGATTCAGTGATTTTTAACAGCCCTCGATGAGTAAGCGTTCATTACAGCTTTGGCCACAAGACAGGACACTTAGAAAACGGAGAGCGTTCTGAACAACACGTGTGTGTGCCTGAAGTGTTGTTTGGTATGTTGTGGCAGGGGGTCCATCTGAAGGCAAACTGATCCCCGGGGACGAGATCATCATGATTAATGATGAGCCAGTCAGCTCAGCACCCAGGGAAAGGGTTATCGACCTTGTCAGGTAAGACATTTCCCTTGTGTCACAACTGCCGTGGATAATTGAATACCAACAAAAGCATTTTTACTTTAATGAGGATTCTGATATTAATATTAGTCACTGTCGGGTTTTTAAAGACGATATATCCTCTATACAAGGTTATTGACACTATGATGTTTTGTGTTTTGTTGATATAATTCTGAAGGAGTATGTTCAACTGAATTAATGTATGCACATTACTCTAACCACCCGTGCCATCCAATGTGATTTAGTTGTGATGTGGATGTTTTGGAGCACTTCATTAGATTAATCACTGATACACCTGAGTCATTGACTTTGGTTGACTGCTATATTAGTGGTGTAATAAGGTATGTGCCCTATGCTTCACAGATCTAATGGATTTTAATGGGTTTTCTCAGTTAATTCAATATACTTCCATGGAAAAAAAAAAAGTCAGGCACATGCACTTTTCTGCTGTCTTCAATATTTTTATGTTAACCACACTTTATTTTTTCAAATCATTAATCCATTCATTGCCTTCTGCTTATTTGAAATCATGGGTGTCATGGGAGTAGTTTATCCATGGTGGGAAACCCAGGCATCATGGTATGGAGACACAGTCTGTCCTGTGAGATCTGGATCTACACTGGGCTTTTCTACACAGTCTAATTTCCACTGTAAACATCTAACATGGAGCTACCAGTTGGCATCAATGATCATACTACATCAGTTTTCTCTTTTTGATGCAGAGGAGGAGCAGCTGTACTTTGAGCTCCCTCCTGATGAAGGAGCTCTGCACCCTGTTTCTAAAGCTGAGTGCAGACACCCTATGGAGGAAGCTTGTTTTCACCACTTTGTTCCAGAATCTCATTCTTTCAGTGATGATTCATATTTCATTGTGATTGGTGAGGGTCAGAAAATAGATAAAGTGAGAGGTTAGCTTTTTTGCACAGGCCTTTCTTCATTGTGACAATTGAAGCTTCAGCCACATTACTGATGACTTGGTCCCAGGGCATTTATCCATCACTTGCTCCAACCTACCATTACTCACAATCAAGACACCAAGATACTTGAACTCCTCTGCTTCAAGCAAAGACATATCCTCAACCCGGTGAAAACTGTGGTTCACCGGGTTGAGGGTTCTAAACTTTCCAATTGGCAATCATTGCCACAGACATAGAAGATCTGACTCTCATCATGTCAGTCTTAAACTTGGTTTCTGATCCAGTGCATTCTGGAGGTCATGACTCAAAGAGACCAACATAACCCCATCACCTCCAGATCAAACAATCTCCTCTCCCATGCCTTGAGATTCTATCCATACACCCCACAAACAGCATTGTGTTCAAGGTGTATTTAAGGTGTCCCTACTTTTGTAGAAATCTGCGTACTGAGTGCTATTATCTGAAGGGCTTTGGCTAAAACCAGGGTCTCCCATGGTAAAGTAGCCTCAGGCAAAGGGGTCAGACCTAGATGAAGAAAGACCAAAAATATTGTCATAACTCATTGAGATTAGGAAGACCAGTGAATCCTCCTGGCGTTAGACCTCGGAGTGGAGTCTTGCCCAGTGGCTAAGCCTTTGCTTTCTGGGGTTTAGGTGGTTCAACTAAAAAATGAAATAGTAAATTACCTCCATATAGGCCTACAAGCTTTGGATAGAAAAGTCTTTAGGGGGTAGGTGATTGTGGGGTCCTGGGTATATTGATGCCCTTGTGTCATGATCTGGCTTTTGAAATATGGAGCATCCCTTTTGCATTATGTCAAGCAGAAATAAAAAGGAAAAAAAAATGCCTGATTTACTTTTCTTTTTGTCTCACAGGAGCTGTAAAGAGTCCATAGTGCTGACTGTTGTTCAACCATACCCAGTGAGTATCTCCCCTTTGAATGAAATTGAATTCATCCCTATAGGCCATTTGAGCATTTGGAAGCGATTATTTTGTTGACTCTATGAAAGCAAGTAATTAATCACGCCATATGTTTGTGCTGGCACTCTTTCTGTCATGCCAGTAAAGTTAGAACTTGAGCTACTCGAACAAAGACAGACCTTTTGAGTGCCCTTATATGTAGGGAGTCAGAACCACACAGGACCTTGTATGAACCTGCAACAACAACATTTCCTAGCGATACAATGCACCAGATGGTGGCGAACACTCAGTACCAGGAGCATAACATCTCTGCAGCCTTTATTTAAAGTTCACATAATAAGTTGCTGGAAATGGTGTTATGCACTGTTTCCTTCCAAAAACAGACAAAAAAATGTCAGAACATAATCAAAGAAAAGAAGACATATTGTTTGAGTTTTCTTATGTGGCAGGAAACTCAAACGCATACCTCGTTGTACTATCAAATACATTTGGTATAAAACTCCAATCTTCCAGTCATTGTGAATGCAAGATGATTCTTTCATGCAGTGTCTGTGGTGTCAAGTACTTAATAAGAACCACTTAGAGACTGTTAAATATTTATAAACAGATTAAGTTGCAGTAATTCATCCTGTGATTACTCATGTTTACAGATTTTTTTTTACATTCTGTGAGATGACAACAAAAGGGTTATTCTCATTCTCATGTTCTTGATTAGTATTATCCTAATCATATCACGCCAAAGAAGAGTTAACATGTTTTAATGCGGAATTATATCCTCTAATCATGCTTGTGATTCATTTTGAAGTGGAAGCTGATTGTCCTTTAAATTCCTGCTTCTTTTTTGTATTTGTTCTTTCTCTCTAAAAGTCACCCAAATCTGCATTCATCAGCGCAGCAAAAAAGGCCAAGTTAAAGACAAATCCTGTTAAAGTCCGCTTTGCTGAAGAGGTCATCGTCAACGGACAGGTCCCGGTAAGTCAAACCAAAAGAACTCTTCTTGTTCAGCTTTAGATTTAGAGGTGAAAAAGACAGACTGTGATTTATTAAAGCCTTAGCTTTATCTATACGATATAAACAGCATCCCTTCGATGGCCTTCAAGTAATGGTGTCCTGTAATGCCCTCTCGTTGTGTGAAAGCACCATAACCGACAGCAAGAGATGAAGAGAGAAAGTAGATACTATTGGTTCAATGTGTTTTAATAAAGGAAAAAGTGGTGGCAAAGATGTTTTTTTTTTTTTTGCACTAACAGGGGGCAGTAAATGTGAGGACACTGCCACAGACAGATAAAAAGGAAGTTCCTGTGCAATTGCTTCCTATAATTAATAGGCGAGTCACAGAAAAGAAGATTCAGTGAGGGTATCAAGGAAAGAGAGCCAAACAGTGTTCATATAGCCCCGTTTTTAGGTAGAGTGCTTTGCCCAAATCATTCTCCCTTGGTAAAATTGAGGGGACAAACAATAATTGTCGTACTCACTCAAAGGGCAGAGCCTTAGAATTCAATCCCTGATGTCCACTGACTGGCGCCTCTGCTACAACTCCTGCTGCCCTTCTCTGCTGCATCCTTCAGGCTCTCCTCTGTTGCTTGGCCTTCGCTTGTCTTCTGTTGGTAGTCCTCCCTGAGAATGGATCCCCTTCCTGGCCATTAAACCCATAATAAAATAAATTAAATAATATGCATTAAAAGCTTCATTCACTGCATTCATGTCAAATTCAAGTTTTTCGCAGCCTCTAGATTGCCTTTCAGCTTTGCCCTGTTTTTAGCATCATTTTTCTTCTCATTAACCAATCAGGTGGTCCTTTTTGTACTAATGATTGTCTGAAAAATCAGCGAGACTGTATGGAAAGCAGTCATTCATTCGAATCATTCAGATTATCCATCAAAGTAGTGATGGGTCGGTTGCGAACCCGGGGTGTTTTTTTACTGTCACCCTGCTTTAAACTCCTCCACAACTATGTTTATGACCCGTCTGCTTTTTTATTTTTTTATTTTATTTATTTATTTATTTTTTTGCCATTTGTTCCCTAATATTTTCTAACAAACTTACTGAACAGCTCGGTTTGCAGCTAATTAGATTATTTTTTGAATGACAATGTTGCGTAGAGGTATCGGAATACAGCTGAATAAAAAGATAGTTTAGACTTTTTTAGTTTTTTAACAATCAGTCATTTTCTGGCTCCTTCGTACTTCAAGGTTACTTTGTGATGCCCTATCACTTTGTGACTGCAAAGTGACAAAATATGAAATGGTTTAAAAGAAGAAGCACTCCATAACATGTTCCTTTAGTGGAGGGCTTCACATGTCTCTTACAAGTATAGTTTAAGGACTTTTCTCTTTATAAAGAGAGTTGTTGATCGTACAATTTTCCTTTTCTTCCCAGGAAACAGTAAAGGACAACTCCCTTCTTTTTATGCCAAATGTTTTGAAGGTATACCTGGAAAATGGCCAGACTAAATCATTTAGATTTGACAGCAACACATCCATTAAGGTAGGTGCTGGTAAGAGTTTCCTTTCACACTGAAATGCTGTTATGTCATCTAAAAGCCTGTTGAGGTTTACTTTATGAAGCGCAACCTTTCCTCTTCACCGTGGCATTCAAAGCCGTACCTCAAGTGAACTTATGATGCAATCAAAAAGCAGTTGCCATATAATTAATTGTGAAGGAGAGCCGAATGTAGCGATTTACATTTGCCCCTTGCTTTTTTTTTTTGCAGGTGGAATTCTAAATGTATGTTATAACGGTGATGCTTTTAAACATTCTAGGCTGTGAGAATGATTTCTGTGCATGACTGAGCTGAGCACGAGGAAGCTGCTCAATCTGCACATTGTCTTTGTTGTGTTAACTGTGACATTGTCTATCTTGAAGGACGTCATCTTGACCCTGCAAGAAAAGCTATCCATTAAGTGCATTGAGCACTTCTCTTTAATGCTGGAGCAAAGAGCTGAAGGGTCTGCCAGCAAACTCATGCTCCTGCATGAGCAGGAGATGCTAACTCAGGTGAGAACACAACCATGGATAGAAAGATAGAGCAACTGTTCAGTTCACTTTGGACAAAAAGTTATTAGTTTGTCCACTAAAAATAATTGTGATTTTATCTGCAGTAACCGATGATCAATGTATGACACTTTTCTGTACATTATATCAAAAGAAGACAGAAGATATTTAAGGGCATATAACGTGTAAAATCAAAAGTAACAGAAAGAAATTAAGCTGTCAAACCTTTCAGCCAAAGAGTGCTGAGGAAGTGTAAGGATGTCATGTGAAACCGACAAAACCTGAAGCAGACACCAACGGCCAAACAAGAAAAAAAGATAAAGCTGGTTTGACTGAAAGTTAAGATAAAAAATATGTCAAAAGACCCTTAGAATCTTCATGCTAACTAACAAGAACCACAGCTGTACTGATAGTTTGGCTGCTAATGCCACAGAGCTATTTGTTAGCTCTGTGGCACTTTGTTCCATCCTTGTCCCACAGCCTTGGGTTGTTCTCTGCCTTGAAATCAAGATTGTAACAGTTCTTTTTAATTCTGGGGAAGAAAAAAAAATGTCTCAAGCAGAGAGTATGTTTTGATGAGGGAGGAGAAGTTCATATTTTAATCTTCATGAAAATGCCAAACTTGTACTGCGTAAAGGAGTGAGCAGTCAATCCGATTCTTAGTTGCTACACATATTAGAAAAGTTGTTTTGTTCCAAAAACGTATTTGAAACGCAATGAAAATGCCAGTTGTGATTTACTTATTTTTTATGCTTTTCTTGTTGCAAAATTTGATATTCAGGTTCACAGAAACCTTGTTGATGGTGCTGGGTGGCTCAGTTGGTAAAACGGGTGCACCATGTACAGAGGCTACAGTTCTCAACCCGGTTGTCCCGGGTTTGGTTCCCGCTCCTGGGTCATTTACTGCATGTATTCCACTTCTTTCTCACCAAATGCTGCTAGTTCTAAAAAAAAGAAAAAAAAAAAAAAGAAACCTTGTATTTTTTAATTTTTTTAGAGGCCTGTGCAGGTTACATAACATTTTATAGTTAGCTCATCTGTGAGGAAACATGCACATTAATTTAATTCCAGTAGAAGAAATCAATATTTGTCCATCTTCGCATATGTTATGACTGTCTTAACTTACCATCATTACTGCGGGAACACTGATATTTTAATCCATAATGCTGAAAAGCTAAACAACAATTGTCAAATAGTTACTTAAATTCCAGTCTTTTAATTTAATTATGTTTTTTCAATTTTCACTTTAGTTATTCAAAGTCATTACTTCTTCAGATAAAAAAAATAAATAAATCACATTGACATGTTTTTTTAACCACAGAAAGTTTCAAACACAAAAAACTTATAATAACTAACCTAACACTTCTCATTTTGGGATCATGCTCCAGGTGACACAGAGGCCAGGCTCACACAAGATGAAGTGCTTCTTTCGGATCACTTTTGTCCCAAAGGATCCCGTGGACCTGCTAAGAAGAGATGCGGTAGCTTTCGAGTACCTCTATGTTCAGGTGAAAATGCAAGAATCCACACACACAGAAATAGCTTTTAGAGCAGCAGTAGCTGTTGCTTATTTTACATTTGCAGAATGACAGCAGCCATGAGTCAGACTTCTCATTCTGCAAACACTCACTGTGTGTGCATGGTGTTGTTTTGGATTCCATGGATAGAAGTGAATAAAACTAACAGCTTCCCGTTGCATCTCTCTGCGCCTCCTTTCAGAGCTGTAATGATGTGGTGTTGGAGAGATTCGGGTCTGAACTGAAATATGACACAGCTCTTCGCCTGGCTGCCCTGCAAATGTACATTCTGACCATCAATACCAAGCAGTCTCAGAAAGTTTCCCTGAAGTATATTGAGTAAGTAGATCAGGTTTCACGATGCACTGCGACAGTGAACCTTTCTTTGTTTTTAGCGACTTGGTCCAGAAGGTACAACAATGTGGTGATGTTGATCATACTATGGCCTTACATCTCTGCCTCTGCTTTAATAGTCTGATAATTGTAACTTTAATCAAAGGACCCGCTTTGAGTGATGAAAATAACTTTTAATAGTAGCTTATCTGTGTCCACAGGAAGGAGTGGGGTCTGGCATTATTCCTGCCACCTGCGGTGTTGTCTAGCATGAAAGAGAAGAATATCAAAAAAGCTCTCACCCACATCTTGAAAACTAACCAAAACCTGGTGCCTCCTGGCAAAAAGGTAAGGAGTTACTTATTCACTGTATTTTTTTTTATCTCTGTTTTATTTGCACATCTTACTCAAGGATACCACCTAGTGGAGAGTTAAGATCTATAGTACTGTGGAGGTATTCATAACCACTTACGTTTGGCTACATTTATTACAAACACAAATTTCTGTGTATACTGGGGTTTTGGGTGACAGACCAGCACAAACTGATGCATAATTGTGAAGTGGAAGTATAATAACACACATTAACTCACGGTTTTCATGCTTTTTTGCTTTAAAGCAAAAGCTAGGGTCATGTTCTGCAGGAGGGTGAAGTCTGAAGTCTTTTGCAGCCTCTAATAGGTTTTCATCCAGGACTGACCGTCCATATTCTCCATCCATCTTTCCCACCTGAAGAAAAATATCTCAAGACAACCAGGAGTACATTTACTAATGAGGTGGCTTTTTAGGTGAATTTTAGGTAGCAATGTAAAAGAGCCTGCATACATCATTCCACTTCCATTTATCTTTGTCCAAAATCTAATTTGATCACGTTGCAGTGTGTGGTTATAAAGTAGCAAAACGTGAAAAAGTTCAAGAGGTATGATTACTTCTGCAAGGCAGTGCTTAAATACAAGGCAATGTTTGTTTGTTTTGTTTTTTTTCATATTCTGCTTTACAACTTTTATTTACTTAGTTTAGTTTACATCTGACACTATGTCCCTCTGTTCATCACCTCTTCAGCTGACTGCACTACAGGCAAAGGTGCATTATCTGAAGTATCTCAGTGATTTGAGACTTTATGGAGGCCGTGTTTTCAAATCCACTCTGGTGGTGAGTAAGCTCGTCTTGGTATCCCCCACATGCATGCAGCTAGTATCACATCCTGTTTAGTTATATTTATGTGGCGTCTCTGTCCCGTTTACAGCAAGGCGAGAAGCACACAGAAGTGACTTTACTGGTGGGACCTAAATATGGCATCAGTCATGTGATAAACACAAAAACAAATCTGGTGGCGCTTCTGGCTGACTTCAGCCATGTTAACCGCATCGAGATGTACGCTGAAGATGAGAACAGGGTTAGAGTGGAACTGCATGTTCTGGATGTGAAGGTTAATACAACATTTCTAAAAAAAAAAATAATGTATTGTTAAAGTCTTTTTGTATAACTTTGACTGTTATTTTTTTTGATTGGACTGTCTCATCAGATTGTTTTCTTCTCTTACAGCCCATCACTCTGTTAATGGAATCTGTTGATGCAATGAATCTGGCCTGTTTGACTGCTGGCTACTACAGATTACTCGTAGACTCTCGGCGCTCCATCTTCAACGTGGCCAAAAACACGGAAACAAGTAGGGAAACAATGTGATTCAAAATAGCTATCCTTGACTCAGCAGGATGTGTTCAAATATATTTATTCAGACTCTCGGTTCCTTTTTCACAGGCCATGCGGCTAAACCGAAACAAAACTACCAGGCAATCGAGTGTGCTTACAGTGTACCTCACAAAGGGTGTGAGGACAGAAATAACCAGAGGTGCAGCCAAGATTACTTAGACCAGGAGTGTGGATACCTTGACCACAGTAGATGTGAAGTCCAGCCTGTGTACGTGACAGAGATTCACCAGCCTCAGCACTCTGTTCACAGGGCAGAGAGAGCGGAGTGCTGCAGAGTTCCTTGCTCCCAGACTTATCTCAATATACCAAGGCCTAAGCCGCCGGATTCATCCAGAAATGCAAAGGTTTCCTTCATATTTGGGGAACCCCCTCTGGACAGCGTGAACCCCCAAAACCTGGGTTACCAGAGACTGATGGATGAAGGCCCAGAGATTGCAGATAATTACAGCCACATGTACAGGCGCCTTGAGGAGGATTATAAGATGATGGATGCCATAGAGGAGGGTTATCCATACTCTACCAAAATCTTTGGTCCCACAGAGTGCATCGAGGAGCCCCTGCTGCATGACATCTGCTACGCAGAGACAACAGATGACGCAGAAGACGAGGATGACATCAGCTGTGAGGAAGATTTGATCATGAGTGACATTGATAAGCCCACATTGCTGACACTCTCAGGGTCCAGTGATGACATCATTGACTTGACCTCCCTCCCTCCGCCTCCAGAGGTTAATGATGAGGAGGACAACGATGTGCTTCTGCACTCCCTCAACATGGCCATTGCTGCTCCTCCTCCTGGTTTCAGGGACAGTTCTGACGAAGATGAACAGCAGGGGGCTGGGACTCGGGCCCAGGAGGCCGGCAATGATATCCCCATCTCTCTAATAGACTCTGTTCCCACACACCGAGCGGAGGGTCCTGAGGAGCCTCTGGACGACGCAGTGGTGTCCACCCTGCAGGCACTCGAGGCCCTGGCTGCTTCCGAAGAACAGAGTCCTGCACAGTCCGAGAGCAGCACAGGTTCTCCTTATACTATTGTAACATTCATCCACTAACATTATACTCACTTGATCCATTCATTTTTGATTTGCTCTTATTTTTTTGTCTCATTTTTTAATAAACCCCATTGTGTTCAATGTTTCCATTTATGAGTATTTTTTTCATTCGTTTGAGACATTTGTACTCATTGTGTTATTCATGTTATTTTTGAGATTGTTTTTTTGTTTGTTTGTTTTTTCACAAAATGCATTATGGTATGCTTCTAACATGCTCAGAAAATGATATTCCTAAATAGCTTTGAACAGATGTGACCAAATCCTGGGTTCCCTTTTATTTTTTAAGAACAAACCTCAGGAGTGCTAATAATTTTTGCAGCTGCTGCTATTGGTTAGACTATTTGTGCAAGACAATATGACCAATATGAGTTTCACATCTTTCCATAATGTTTGGTCTTGTTAAGATCAGAAATCTTTTTATTACAGGCTCCTTTAAGGTGACTTTTCTTCTTCAAATAGACACTTTTAGGTGTATGTTTTGATGCTGATACATTATGGATAAGCAACAAACTTGAGGCTGAGTTCTTTGAAAGTAGGAAATAAGAGTTATTGCTCCAGAATGCTTCAATTATCTTTTTTATTTCATGCCTTGCATTAGTGTGAAGGCTAATTTATTTGAGAAGCTGCAGCTCCATGACAAAACTGAGTCTCTTCCATCTGGTATGTCCAGTTTTGCTTAACTTCTCTTCTCCACCATCAGTTTTCAAGAGTACCATGGTTTTATATTTGTGGCCCAAAATTAGGTTAAATTTGAGCTATTTCCACAAAGCCAACCTTTAAGAAAAAGAGACATGCTGATTACTTGAAGATACGCCTTGCACTATTAATTGTATTGATTTTAGAGGGTTTGGAGACAGAATAGAATATTATTAGCTATATCATCAGTAAAAACAGTGATATCAAATTACTGAATCCTTAATGATCTATATTTTTTTTCCTGACTTGTCTAAATTACATCAATAATTTTGTCTTTTAGAAATTTCTCTTGAAATGTCTTTCCATCCATCCATCCATTCACCCACCCACCCAATCATCCATCCATCCATTCATTCACCCATCCATCCAATCTTATTCAGGTTTTGTGAAACTACAAGTCCCAATCCAGTAAAGAGCACATTACACAGACAAAGCATGCAGTTATGAAAAACAGTTTCTATGCTTTTTACCTTGTCACACAACTGATTTAAATCTACAGCTGCCTTCAGTTTCAATGATCTAAGAAAATATGATGTCATAGGAAAATAATGTCAAGACATCATCTCACTACACAGACGTGATGTTCCATAAAGTGTTTTTCAATATCCCAGCATACAGGATTTTATATTTTTTAAATATAATTTTGCATTGTATCAGTAAGATATAATGTTGTCAGTAAGTTATTTTCTTTTTTATTATTTGCAGATTGATTTACATCTATTACTGTGTTTTAAATCCCTTTTTATGTTAATTTATGTTATTGTTTCTACAAAATATAGCTGATTTATTCCTTGATATGAGCCATTTGCTTAAGAAGAAATCTTTAATAACGTATTCTTCTTTTGTATGTGTGGTACGCAGGTGTACAAATATCAAGAGCGTTTAGCCCAGAGTCTTCCGATTCTGGCAATGAGACGAACTCCTCTGAGATGACCGAGAGTTCAGAGTTAGCCGCTGCTCAGAGGCATTCAGAAAACCACCTGAGGATGCATGTAGCCATGACAGAAGGATACCGTGCCATGAATGAAGAAAAGGCAGAGGTTTGCACGACTAGTGATGAGAATCCGGAGGAAGCTAAATCCTTGGCCGTTGCCTCCTCTCAGATTTTCCACTCAGATGGCGGTGAGATGGAACCAGATACTATGGAAATCAAATCAGTCAGTGAATTCTTCACCAAGATGCACATGGGCTCCCTAATGAGCAGACAGAGAGGGAAACAGAGGGAGGCGGAGAGCAGTATCCAAGGAGATAGATGCAGTTCCTCTGAAAAATCTAACTCGACTTCTCTAGATTCCGCTAAGGACGAGCCCCCTCATCTTGTAGGGAAGTACAACGCTTTCACTGTAAGAGATTCCTATTACATGAATCAACTTGATCTAGGGAGATCTCACTGCAAAGACAGGCATCAAAAATGGCAGCAGAGAGCACCGGGAAGCAAAATGGCAGAGAATCTTGCACCAGAATGTGCAAGTGACTCACAGGCTTCCCACGCAGACAGGCTGACAGCAAAGGGAGAAAACCAGGACTCAGACGAAAGAAACCAACAGTTAAATGCCCATCTCATCTCCCCATCCAAAGGGCCCTTCTCCGCTGAGAGTGATGCTACTTTACAGGACAATAAGCAGAAACAGATCAAGCTTTCGCAGTCAGAGCAGGATGTCACACGGACATATGAATACCACGTCAGCAAGCGCATGTCATCGATACAAAGTGAAGGCGTTCATTCTCTGCAGAGCTCACAGTGCTCGTCAATAGATGCGGGTTGTAGCACCGGCAGCAGCAGTTGTGTCACTCCAATGGACTCTCCCCTTTGTGCCACAGACAGTATGCATGTGCTATCAGAGTCTTCGCTAAAGGGGATGAGCTATGCAGCTGGGGCTGAGGAGAAGGCCTACGGACCCACAGTGCAGGGGAAAGCGGGGCACACAGTGGACCCCACCCTGATGAGAAAAATCCATGCAGCGACCAGTGCTGAGCCAGGGTTTGGGAGCAGTCACAAAATGCCCAAGATAAAAGAAACCACAGGTAAGACAAAAACACTAGGGGACATCTCTACTTTGTTTCTGTAGAAAAACATAATTAAAGGAAATAAAAACGCATTCACCAAGCATTCCATTCTCACACTGGTATCAAAAGTTTTTTGGGGAGGCGGGGGGTTCTATTAAATACTGGCCTTGGCATTTAGATTAAATATTATCTTTGGTTTTTGAAAAAAAGTTACCAGAACTTTGTTTTTTTCAGAAACTATTCAGGAGATATTATTCTAACCTGTTGTGGAAGGCTTTCTGAGGATCTACATTTTCTTTTACTTGAGGAACATTTGAAAGACCGAGAGAGAGCAGAAACCATATATTCTGGCCTTAGTGAGCTAAGCTTCATTAAAACAAATGATATCTACTCAACACAGTGTCCAAAAAGGAATCAACAATTGGAAGCTATTTGACAGCATTATAGATACACATTGTTACATTTCTATGGCTTATAAACAAATAAATAACATTAAATTCCCTACTATCTATATCTGAAACTGTACCACACCAAATATGTTATCCATCTGCACCATGAACTTTCTAGACAGGAAAGAGGTATATGGTATGAGAACAATTTAGAAATACAATATTTACTGCATACATTTTCCACATTTACGATATTTGCATAAATGCCATGAAAATGTTGTAATAATCAATTAACACTTTTACTTGATCTCATGCTACACTATGCAGATGATCTGTCTGCTATGATGAAGTTTGACCTTGGCACAACATATGCTTGAAGTAAATGAAATGGAAATCGACTTGGCCTTATTTTCTGATTTAATAAGCTAATAAGACTTTAATCGCTTAGAGTTGTAGGCTGCATATAAATTATAATGATTTAGTTATTGGCAATTTGTTCCACAAAGGAGATACTAGTGTAAAGCTGTTTTTATACAGGGGTGCCTAAAGTCGGTCCTCGAGGGCCGGCATCCTGTATTTTATAGTTCTCTCCCTGGTGGGAGTAACAACCATTTCAGCAGGTCAATGTTCTTCTTAGGCCTTCTAACGAGCCATTATTTGATCCAGGTCTGTTAAACCAGGGAGAGAACTAAAACATGTAGGATGCCGGCCCTCGAGAACCAACTTTGGGCACCACTGTGCTACAACATCTTTAGGTGTAAAACTTGTGCCTCAGTTCATGTGACAACAAATGTGTGACATGAAACTATGTGAGAAGTGCAGACTGCCTGAGTGCATAAAACTTGAGAACCCCACCTAAATGTTTATTGCTAGTTTGAAATAGCTCTTACTTGCATGTTTCGATCATGTCTCAGAAAAGAGTACCTTATGCTTTTTTAGTTTTTTTTTGTTTGTTTGTTTCTTGAAGGAAAAATGTCTTATGTTGATTATCATTGGTGAAGATGAGAAAATGTACTCTTACCAGCCACTTTAGACTAACTTTACTGGTGTCAGGTTTAACAAATATCTGCCTTTAGAACTGACTTATTTTTGCAATGTATAGATTGAACAGGGTTTGGGGAACATGCTTCAATAATTTTTGCTTCATACTGATGTGCGTCTCACAGATCTGTGACTCTGCTGTCACAGAGTGCTGATGGGACTGGGATATGTTAACTTTGAAGGCTAATAGACAACAGTAAATTCACTGTTGTGACAAGAAACCAGTTTGAGAAGTAGCCACTAGAAAATGGGTATGCTGTGGTCAGAATGGTACTAAGGTAAACTGCAATATGAAAGTTTAATTAATGGACAAAAACACACACCTTTTTTCTCATTGTCTGAAATTAAATTGGACTAACTTCTTTTGGTTTAGGTTAATTAGAATTACCAAAATTATTTCTATTTGTTAAATTCTACAATAATGAGAGAAAGAACCTATCTGTGATTTATTTAATTTATTCAAAATCAGATGTTTTCAGTACATATATATACTCAATATGTTGTTGCATTGTCTTTTAATTGTACGACTTGGGTCAAGCACTGTGGGTTTCCTTCCACACACTTCCACAATAGTTTTCCGGAGTTGTGGCCCTTTATTCCTGACAGAACTAGAACAGGTTTATAGGCTGTGTTGCTCTCACACATTTTTTCATATTTGCCCACAAATTCCCTAAAGGACTGAGATCAGAGCTTTGGTATGGACATGACAAAACATAAACTTTGTTGTACTCAAGCCACTTTGTACCCAATTCAGTCAGCATCTTCACAAGGTCTTTGGATTTTGCTCTGCGATTAATTTGTGGATTTCGGACCAAAACAAGTTAATTTCTGGAACACAGAGCTGCATCATACTTCTCCTTCCTGAGCAGTATGATGTTTGGACATTCCCATGATATAGTATCTGTTTAACAAATAAAAGCGGCACATTTTCAAGCATCTGGAAAATGTTCCCAATGATGAACCGGAGATTTACAGTTCTCTTCTTTATATTGTGGCTGATTTATTTTGAATTTGTCATTAGATTAATCAAGAAACCAGAGCCATGACTTCATAACCTGAGCTCACGCCCTCATTGTTTAAAGAGATAGCACTCATTTGTTGTGTAAACTTCGTATTTTTAAGACATTAAAAAATAAAAGAAGGACAACAGCCACTGGTTCTTTCCATGTTTTTGACACATTTTCTGTTGTTGTTGGCAAACCATTGAGCATGTGTATCTACTAAAAGTGGCTGGTGAGTGCATGTTGTTTTGATAAGCCTCTGGTATAAGAATGATAGTACATCCTTACTTTATATTCTGTCTACAATAACCTAATCATGCACATTAAAAAAAAAATAAAATAAAATAAATACTTGATTGCTGCAGGGAGATACTTAACAGTTCTTTCTGTTTTTCCTAATACCCCTAGTGTAGCTTGCACACAGCTGAAGAAGGCTGGGAAAGACTCATCTTTATCTCTCTGTAACAAGACCAGTACCACCTCCACCATCATATCACCTTCATCATTACGAAGTAGCACGACGTCTAGTGAGGTAACACTGGCCAGCCCTGAGCCTGACCCGTCTTCATGTGACCCAACAAGAAGCCTCAGGAAGCCGCACAGGGTTCAGATGCTCAGAAGGAGCTGGAGCACCTTAATGCCAGGTTCCAGGAGCATAGAAGCACTTAAGGAAAGGACAAAAGTCACGCTCACTGGAAAGACTGTAGGTCAGAATCTGCAGTCCCAAGATTCCCCAAAAGTGAAGAGGGCACTCTCTGCGAAAACCCTACCCAAAAGCTTGTCCCAGGGTTCAGTCAGCTCCGATTCAGCAAAGAGAAGGCCGCTAACCGGAGTCTTACTGCTGCCGTCAGAGTCAATAGCTCCAAGGCCAGATGGAACATGGAGGTGTCACGGGCCATTTAGTCACTGCTTCCTCAGGAGAAAGCCAATTACTCAAGGTAGTTATGAAGATACAGAGATGTCTTCACAAGTTCTGCTCTCTAGTAGCCCGACTTCATCTAGTCGCAAGGGGAAAACAGTCCAGAAAGCAGGCCACAAGGCTGAACAGACTGATACGTCTGTGACCGAGATGAGTCTCAATGACAGACTCGATCATGTACACTCAATGAAGGGAAAAACATACAGCCTTCATACAGGGTTTGCACTTGCACGGAAGGATGCCTTAGAGATGATTAGCGTGTTGCACTGCAGTGTCAGACACAGGTCCAGCGGTGACATACCTGAGATAGGTGAGACCGACATGGAGACGCTGTCCCAGCTTCTGCTGCTGCAGGCCAAAGTGCTGAACAGTGCCTGCAGTCAGATGTCCACGGAGTACAGCAGCCCGGAGGAGCTGCTGCTCACCCTGACGCACAGCTTCCACACATTGTGCTGCTTAGCGCAAGCCTGCATGTCTCTGGTGGAGGTCCTGAGCACCGAAAGCGAACGCAGGGAGGTGGTGGCCAAGGTGAATGAGGTCATCAAGAACTACGTGTGTCTGCTAAAAGCTGCTGAGGGAGCCGCGGGAGGCTCTCCCGGTGACCAAAGTGTGAGCGCATTGATACATTACTCTGCCACCATGTCTGTTGTTATAAACACGCTAACTATCTCACTAAATTCACTGCTCAACAAAAAAGCTGTTGCTGTGTTCTGATTGTTGATTTTTAAGCCATACATAAGAGACGTGAGTTTACCAACCAATGTGAACTGCTGTGAATAAAATCTTGCCTTGTGTATACACTATTTTAATATCTAAAAATATATATATAATTATATCAAATAAAGTTTTAAAGAGATTATATCCAGACCCCAATGAAGAGAACAATGACCCTTCCCTCGAGTATATTCTAAAATATGACATAAGGATTATTTTAATGATTTATTGATTTCATTAGGAGATTAAGATGTAAACTATTACAACCCGAAAAGCACCTTCTTTTTAATTGTATAAATATGTATTGTGTTGGAGAAATGCTTACACTATATTTAGACAATTCATTGCACAGGACAAGATATTACAATGTTAAAGAAATACATAAAATTTTATTTGCTGTCTCACTTGATTTATTGACTATTTTACACATGAATACTGAGTACTTTCCTGTATTTTTCTCAACATCATTAAAATAAATTTAAACTTTTAAAAGCCTTCTCTCATATAATTATAGTTTATTTATGTTGTACATCACATGCTGTCCTTTTTTTGTCTGGCTACATTTTTCCTTAAGGCAGTCATTTCTGACATTTCTTGCAGTTATTCCCCTTTCATTATTCAGTGAAACCTGAAAGATGAAACCTTGTATTTCAAACTGCATTCTCAATGAGGAAAGGCTTTTTTAAACCCTAAGTTTAGAAACACAGTTCAATAATTCACGATTTTTGAATTTGTTCAAGTCTGAGTGGTGGTAAAGCATTTGCATTAATAATGATCATGTTCTGTTTGAATTTGCATGAGTCTGTTGCAGAGAGAAATGCATGGGAATGGAGAAAAAGGTAAACAAGTCGACAGCCATGGTCAGTTTTGGAAGATTCAGAACTATGTTATTTTTTTAAGTTAAATAATAACATAAATATATGTCAGCTGTAACTATCTTTTTTGTCTGGCAGTTGTGGCTCACGTTTTGAATTGAGGCTGAATAGTTTAGTATTGTTGCCCTGCGATGGACTGGTGTCTCCTCCCTCTTGCCGGTTGACTGATTTAGATAGGCGTAAGGCTCCTTCGCAACCCTGTAAGGATAAATGTGTTAGATAATGGATGGATGGGATGGATGGTTTATTGGCAGATATCTTAAATGCAGTAAATAACTCTCTTCTGTAGCGTCATTTATAACTCAGATTAATTATTCTTGGATACTTATGATAACAGCTATTCTGAAAGGGACAAACAATGCAACCTCCACATGCCATCTTTTTAATCTCAAAACTGTCATGGCAGTTAATGCAAAAAATATTAATTTGTTATTAATTAAGCTAAAAGCTATGTTCAGGTTTGCAATGGACTGTTATTTACAGCAACCTCAGTGTTTTTTACACTGAAAATGAATGTAAGATATGAAAAACCATACTGAAAACAGGAACAAGGAAACATTTCTTATCTTTGGAAAGGTCTGATATAAAAAAATAAAGCGGTTTAACTGAATGCTATTTTTATTATTAATTTTAGCATTACTTTTAGAGGCAATCTTACCAATATGTACTTTGCGCCACCCTGACGCTGTACACATTACATTTGGTTAGTACTGGTTTCAAAAGCTTTATGTCTAAAACGAGATTTGAAAATGTGTTTTCTTCTGGCTGAATTTATTTTGTTAATTTGATGTTTGTTTGTTTTTGTTTTGTTTGTTTTTTTCACTCAGTTTAATGTTTTCTTCAGAAAACCAGAATTTACACATCACTGTATATTGTATTTGCTTTTTATAAACTAATTCTAATGATGTGATCAAATAATCACTCAGCTATTTAAATAACCTTTTTTTTTTTTTTTTACCAAATAGTTTTTTACACTTGAATAATTATGTCACTGCCATTTCAGTTATAGACAGCTACAATGCAGTAGCTTGAATGGGTGAATGACTGAATGTATTATGAAGCACTGTTAGGGAGAAAAACGACTTTGTCTTTGAAGGAAATTTCAGACTTTCAATCTTGCATAAATTTTCTGTGAGATTTTCTAGTTCTAGATTTTAACAATAATGTATTTATAATGCATGTAAATATGAAAGCGCTACAAAATGACAAAAGCATTAAACAATGTAAAAACAATAAACACCCATCTATAATATCAATCAAAAGATCCACACTGAAGTCAACAATCTTTGCAGTCTCAAGAGCATTTTTTTTCTATGCTTCAATTAAATATTTTTTGTCTTCATTCATAAATGACTCTTTTGAACTCTCATCCACCAAGCTTAAACTTAATATGATATATAGTTTCCCCTAGATTAAGACTCTGGCACCAATTTGGATTTATACAAGATGAAGACACCAATTGTTATGTAGAGCAGCTAGGATATATAACTTTTTACACCAAAACGTTAAATCTGACTGCAATGGCAAATCTAAAGTTGTAAGTTTAGCATGGCTCAAGAAGCTGGAGATTTCTACTCTGAGATGGGGTGACAAGTTTTGACCCCAGGCAAATCTGAACAACTCATTGGATGAGATATTTTAAAACAAAAGGTACCAAAACTTTCAAAATAAAAATTTTATTTTGAAAGCTTTGAGTTAGTGGTGACGTTGGATTTTTATGATTCCAGGCTTAGAAGAACTCCCAATAAGTTTTCTATAATGGGCCTAATTCAGGAGAATGTTTGACATACACAAATTGAAACGTAATGGGAAAGAAATTTGTGCTATGATTTTGTTTCCTGAAAAATAGTAGAACATTTTAACTGCTGTATTTATTTAAAAAAATATAATGCTACATGCATTCCTATCTACAATAATCAGAATACATTTGAAAGCAACGTATCTTTCTAACATTGGATTTGGCCATCTTATCAGATGCAGAAAAAAACATTGGAGTTAGCCCAAAATCTATTAAATAAATAAGTGAAAATGTCTGTCCATATCTGTTTAACCACTGATTGTGAATTCTATGATGGCAAACAGTGAGATTTTTCAGTTTTGTCCAGTGGCTGAAGGAACTAACATGTACGCTATGTGAACATGTGAGGGTGTAGGGCGTTCAGCCATGAAGCCACAAATGAGCCACAGATGGCCGAAAAAAGATTCTGAGCAACATTTACAATGTAAATTTTCAAACCCAAATCCTATCAATTTCACTTTCCCCCCCATCAACTTTCAGAGAAATGAAACCATTTAGTTATTTAACTGTGTAGTTGGACATTTTCTCCACACTATACTTTGTAGTTGGAGAAAATGTCTAAAACTTTATCTCTATATTACAACTAAATGAAATCCTCTCACTCAGCATTTGCCTACAAAACAAAGACAAACAAAGTCACCACAATAAAAAAAAAGTACAAGAATAACATTTTTGACATGTGAGGTTTAAAACAATAGGGAAGTGATGCTGTCAAATTACACACACAATAGGTTTACATAGCCACCTGTTACTTTCATGTTATTACTATAGTGCTGATTGCAGTCCACCTCTTTCAGCATTCTTCTTGTGTTGACAGCAGCAGCAAGCCACATTTGTATACTCCTACAAAAATATGTTTCTCCACCTGGTAAGTGAGACATACGTCACTTCTTATATATTCATGATACAATAGAATTTCATTAAAAATGTTATTTGAGTAATTTATCACAAAGTGATATATTTTAAGCATTTATTTCTGTTAATGTTGATTACTATGGCTTACAGCTGGAAATATCAAATTCGTATAAAACTAGACATTTTACACACAATCATGTAGAACCCAGTTGACATAACTACTAGGTAAAAAAAAAATTCTAAAGAAGTTGGCTTGTCAAACAGCTATGTATCCAAGAATATTTACGGAAAGGTGAGTGGAAGGAAAAATTGTGTTAGAAAAAGATTCAAAAGCAATAGTTGTAACTGCAGCCTGGAAGGGATTGTGAAGAAAAAACTATGAGTCTAGAGGAGTTTGGCAAGTCATGAACTGTGGCTGGATCAAGTGTTATAGTGGAAGACGAGAGACTTAAGAACCAACAAAGCAAACAAAATAAAGGTGGCTAATAAAGCAGCCTGGGCTTTGAGAACACCTCAGCAGAGCCACAGGCTGAAAGCCTCCATCTCATGCAGTATTTATGTCATGCAGAAGCCCTAAATAGGTATACTGTGCAGTATATGGATGAACTTGTCAGCAGACTATTATTTTATTGGTCGTTTCTAATCTTTTGTGAGTGACTATATTTTTGCATCAACTGTAATCTGCAATCTAAAATAACAGAAACAAATGACTGAAATATATCAGAATCTGCATAGCAAACTCTATGAGCTTAAATATTAAGTTTTCAGTTAAAATGTAAACCACTAAATACAAAATGTTGAAAATGTACCATTTGTGGTTTTACTGCATTGTAAAGGAGAATATGTTAAATTGGACTTATTTGAAATAGTCATGTATATTTAGCACTGTGCATGTTTTTCATAAAGTCACCTGTTTTTATGCAGATGTGTGGGGCCCTGCTGGGCCTGGGTTTTTGCATTCAAACAACAAGTGCCATCTCCTACCCAAAAACTCTGCCATGCGATGTTAGCAAGGACAAAAATGGGACTACGGTGAAAGTGGACTGCACTGAAAGAAGCCTCAAGTTCGTCCCCAAAGCCATCCCAGGAGAGACTACCAATCTGACTCTGACCATCAACCATATCCCAAATTTGAACTCAACCTCGTTTCGTGGTCTGGACAACCTCACAGAGATTGACATGAGGTGCAACTGCGTACCCATCAAAATTGGTCCGAAGGACAACATGTGCACAAAAAGTGTGACAATTGCGGAGGATACATTTACTGCACTAAGGAATCTACGGGCACTGTATCTAGATGGGAATCAGCTTGATAGCATTCCTAAAGGCTTACCTTCAAACCTTGTCCTTCTGAGTTTAGAAGTGAATCATATTTTTTATATTTCTAAGGAAAATCTTTCCGAAATCCAAAATGTTCAGGTGCTCTACCTGGGACAAAACTGCTACTATCGCAACCCCTGCAATGTTTCCTATGACATAGAAGATGGTGCATTCTTACAATTGGAAAACCTAACATTGCTGTCCCTTAAATCAAACAACTTATCCTTTATTCCCTATAGGTTGCCTGTAAGTTTAAGACAGCTGTATCTATACAATAACAACATCCAAGAGGTCTCTGATGAGGATTTTAAAAACTTGACAAACCTTGAGATTTTAGATATTAGTGGAAATTGCCCTCGATGCTACAATGCCCCTTTCCCATGCACCCCATGCCCAAAAAACGCACCCCTAAAAATAAGTAAGGGAGCTTTTAAAATGTTGACAAAACTAAAAACGTTACGTTTGCACAGTAACTCCCTGACATGTATATTACCTGAATGGTTCAGTAGCACAAAGGATCTGAGAGTGCTTGATCTCTCATCAAACTTTTTAGCCAGAGATATTGGGACCACAGACTTCCCTAAGTTTCTTGGCAAGCTAGAAGAACTAGACTTGTCTTTTAACTATGAGCTCCAGAGGTATCCTCAAACTCTTAGACTGAACTCCAGTTTCTCCTCCCTCATGTCTCTTGAAATTCTCAGACTAAAGGGCTATGTGTTTCAGCAACTAAAGCCAGAAAGCATTGCTCCCTTAAAACGTCTTCCAAATCTGACAGTTCTAGACCTCGGCACAAACTTTATCAAAATGGCAAACCTCAGCATTTTAATGGAGTTAAAAAGCTTTCATATAATCAGTTTGTCTGACAATAAAATATCATCTCCCTCTGACGCTCAAACTGCGTTTGGTTTCAACGGGGGAGAGCCTATGCTGTGGTCCCCCATGTCAGCAGCTGATCAGTTCCAGAACAAGGAAGTGAGAGAGATTCATTACTTCAGATACGATGAATATGCTCGCAGCTGCAAATACAAAGATAAGGAACTTGGAATCGTTACATTATTTGTCAAGAAGGAATGCAGCGACTTTGGTAAAACCTTGGATGTGAGCAGAAACAACATATTTTTCTTGCATTCAAGGTTTTTAAACCTGAAGGAGTTGAGATGTCTCAATCTTTCAGGAAACGCAATGAGCCAAAGCCTGAACGGATCTGAGTTTAGCAACCTGACTAATTTACAGTACCTGGACTTCTCATCAAATCGCCTGGACCTGTTGTACTCAACTGCTTTTAAAGAGCTAAGCAATCTGGTCATCTTGGATATAAGTAAAAATAACCATTATTTTGAATCAGAGGGCTTGACTCATATGCTTAATTTCACTAAGAATTTAAAAAAACTCAAGATACTGCTCATGAATCACAACAAGATTTCTACTTCCACCAACACAGAAATGGAAAGTGACTCTTTAGAGAAGCTGGAGTTCAGAGGCAACAGGTTGGATATGCTGTGGAGAGATGGGGACACAAGATATATCCACTATTTCAAAAAATTACGTAATCTGAAACTACTAGACATTTCTTCCAATAACCTTCGTTCAGTTCGAAGAGAAGTCTTCAGTGGTCTGCCAGACAACCTGACTGAGCTCCACATTAAAAAGAACAAACTGTACTTTTTTGCATGGGGGGAACTACAACTTCTGAGATCTCTGAAAGTCTTGGACCTTAGTGGAAATTACCTAACCTCTGTTCCAAGAGTGCTGTCAAACTGTACCACATCACTTGAAAAACTTGTTTTACATGACAACAAAATCCTAAAACTCACACCAAATTTCCTCCAGGAAGCTCTTAGTTTAAAATATCTAGATCTTAGCTTCAATCTTATAAAGCATATTGAGCAATCTAGCTTTCCAGATAATGTTGTTAAGAAGATGGAGAAGTTGCTTCTGCACAAAAACAGTTTCCTTTGCACCTGTAATGCCTCTTGGTTCATCACTTGGCTAAACAAGACCACGGTGACCATCCCTCGACTAGGAATTGACGTTACCTGTGCTTCGCCAGGAGTGCAAAAAGGTCATCTTGTGGTCTCAGTGGACTTACAAGCCTGCCAGCACTCCTTCCTATCAATCATCCTCTACACTCTCATGACTTCACTCCTTCTTGGCTTCATTACTCTGTCCATCGCTAGTCACCTCTACCTGTGGGATGTCTGGTACATTTATCACTTCTGCAGGGCTAAACTCAAGGGCTACAGCCGCCTGTCTTCTCAAAGTGATGTCTATGACGCCTTTGTGATGTTTGACAAAAATGATCCTGCTGTGTCAGAGTGGGTGATGAAGGAGATGTGTCATCATCTGGAGGAGCGGGGAGACCGCCGATTGACACTGTGTCTGGAGGAGCGAGACTGGGTCCCCGGTTGTCCCCTGATTGACAACCTCTCCCAGAGCATCCACAAGAGCAAGAGGACTGTGTTCATTCTCACCAAAAAATACATCCAGGGGGGTAATTTCAGGACAGCCTTCTATATGGCCCATCAAAGACTGATGGATGAAAAAAATGACGTCATAGTACTGATTTTTTTGGAAAAAGTATCTTGTAACTCAAAATATCTGCGCTTAAGAAAGCGACTGTACAAGCGGTCTGTGCTCGAGTGGCCAACAAACCCGCAGGCACAACCATACTTCTGGTTTAGTCTCAGGAGTGTATTGGCTACTGAGAGCCACAAACAGTACAGCAATCTCTTTAAAGAGACACTCTGAAGGGGTGGCAATATAGAGTTTGTAAAAAATAAGACAATTTGTGTTTTATCAGTTATTTCTTCTCTGCAACAATGCTTCCAATTACAATTATGATGTCTGCCAATTAACAATGCCTTTCTGCTGTTGACTCTTGTTTGGTGTCATTTATTGGATTGAAGAATAGAAGTTTGAAGAAACAAGAGATATCAGTAATTAATATAGTAATTTTTCCTTTAACAAATTGAGGTTTCAGGAAAGTGCTGGAAAGCCATTCACAGCTACAACAACCTGGTATGTTGCCCTCACGCTGATCACCAGCTTGGTCACACTCTATTTTGGCATTCCTTTCTTCAACCAGCGCTTGTTACAAGTCAGTAAAGGTGGTTGCACTGGACTCTCTGGTATGAAAAGCACATCCAAGCAACCATGCATTTTCTTCATATTTATGACACCATGCATGAGAAAACAAAAAGGCTTTCCTACAGTAAGATACCAAGAAGCAATGTTGCTCCAGAACATCTTTTCTAGTATATATACACACACACACACACACACACACACAATCTTAAAGTTTGTGCTATTTGGTTTCATTACTGGAAAAAGGAACCACAGCTTTATGCTAATACCACAAATTATTTTAAGATTGTCTTTATTTAATATGGTTGCAAATAAGGAAATGACTAAGTACAGCTACTTCTGTAATTTGCATGTGGCTTTTCTAACACATGCAGTCTTTCTGGGCATACAATTCAGCTTACAGCTTTATTGCTTTTTCTTTTAATAGAGCAATACTGAAATACAGGGCAAGAAAAGGTAGTCAGTAGTTTTGGCTGGTGTAAAGGGATTGCTGCTTTGTCAGATCCCTTTTAGATCTGGAAGGCTTTAATGTCCTGGAATCAGTAGCTTTGAATATTCTTTGAATAGCTGGGTTCAACCTAACCTGTACCATGGTGAGTTTTACTACTACAATTTTCTTTGTATCTTCATATGTGAAAGAAACAATTTTTTTTGTCTCTTTAATTATGCTAACCATTACTTTTATTTTAGGGTAATTCTTAGATTTAATAATTTGATGTGTTTTTGAACAGTTGTTTCATTATATGTCCCTGTGTTAAAGTTGAGTTGAGTTAAAACTACTTAAATCATACAACAATATACCCACTACTGTAAAATAATTTATCACAAGCTCTGGCTCAGTGTGTGTACTTTGAAAATCCAACCCTTAGAAGTATTGAGATGTTCAAATTACATTTTATTGTATTCATCAATATGCCATTAGGACAATGACAATAAACATTTAATTCTGACAAATGCATGCGTTTGTTTTTAACTGTGTTTAAAAGTAGCAGCAGTAAAGATAAAGGATCTTTATCATTTACATTTCTTTGATAAATTTATAATTTTGCCTATGCCAGGTCATATAATTTTCCCAATCAGCTCCCAGGTCTTCAAAACCCAAACAATGTAGATTTTGCCTAGTTATCATTTACTAAACAAAAATAAATTGAAATTGACTTGTGAAAAATAGAGTGAACTTTACATTTTAAGTGAGATATTATTTTCATTACCATGAGTTAAAAACATACAAACAGCTGACATTTAAATTACATAATGAATTAGTATAAATAAAATGTATTCCTGTAAGAAGAAATTTTCATGTTTCTGGCAATATCATTTCGGATTAGACACTGTCTGATGTAAAGTTCAAGTCCAATAGTTCAAAAAGTAAGAACAAATAAATAATCTGTGCTTCAAATACTTAAACCATTCTTAGCTTTTAAGAGCTTTTAAATACATGTTTTCTTCCAAAACTAAATTATCAATGACATTCTAGGAGCCAGTCATAGTTTGTTCCTACAGGAGGCTGTGTAGGGGGAGTGTCACCATGCTTTTTACTTTCCCGGGTTAGGAAAATTTGACAACACATCACCAAAAATGTCATTTGTTTTTAAAGTTAAATCTGACTTGACAGGTACATATATGGTTCTCAAAAGAGAACCTGAGGAAGCTTAAACATTTGCCCCTTTCACTTACCTTTTTACTCTATGAAGTTACTGGGAAGGCTGAATTTCTGCTATACCTCCCAAGGCTTGAACTGCTTGCCTTTTCCTACAACTATGCTATAAAAATTTATCCCAAAATCATTAATATTTCAACCGAGTTTTCAAATCTTCAGTCATTAAAAAAGTTACATTTGGGGGCTTTGATGGATTTTTCGGAATGTTGGTTCAAACACATTTAAAGATCACTATTACTTTGAATTTGGGGACTAAATTCATAGTTCATTCAGCTGTATTCAGAAAGCTTAACTTCTTAAGAGTTATCTGTCAGAAAACAGCATGTATCCCACTCCGCAGAAACAGCTTTCAAATTCAGTAGGTATATGAAGATTAAATAAAGATAAAAGTAGGTATAGATACATTCAGAGGTCAGACATCTCTATTTCTTCATACATAAAACCTCCTTCAAAACACTTGATCTTTGAGTTGTCTGATAAGGAACAGTGCTTTAACTTGTTCATCTCACAAAAGCAATTTGAAGGTTATGGAGATATTGCGTGTCTGAATCTATCCAGCAATGGATTCTCTGCTGCACCAAATGGCACAGAGTTCTCATTACTGCCTAATTTGACCTACTTGGCCCTGTCCTTCAATAAGATTGATCTGGCTTATGACAATGCCTTCCAGGAACTGAAGAAACTCGAAGTGCTAGACCTCATTTGGAATGCCCACTACTTTAAATCTTTTGGAGTAACACATAATTTAAACTTCCTAAAACATGTGCCTATCCTGAGAGTGCTGAATATGAGTCATAACTCAATTTCCACTTTAACAAGAAAGCAGATGCACAGCAGATCTTTAGCAGAACTACAATTTACACATAACAAGCTTGGAACTCTTTGGAAAGTAGGTGATGACTCATATAAGACTCTTTTTACCAACCTGACTAATTTGACAGTTTTGGATATTTCGTGGAACGACAATGAAAAAATTCCTGATGATGTTTATGAAAAGCTCCCTCGCAACCTAACTGAACTACGAATAAGTAATAACAAAATGACAGATTTTTCATGGGACAGTCTGTCTTATTTCCATCGGCTTAAAATTTTAGACTTAAGTTACAATTCGTTGTCCAACATAGCAGGTATTGAAACAGTGTACAGTTACAAAACCCTGTTTGTCTTGACAGAGGGCTACGTTAAGACTGGGGTGTTCAGACTGGCAATGTATCTGGCCCACCAAAAACTGCTGGATGAAAATGTGGATGTGATTGTTCTGCTGATGCTCGAACCTGTCCTGCAACATTCTCACTCTCATTCTCAGTAGGAGGCTTTGTGAGAAAAGTGTTGTGGAGTGGCCCAGAACTGCAGCTGCTGAGCCCTGGTTCCGGCAGAACCTTAAAAATGTTTTAAGAGTGGATGAAACACTCTTAAAACAGTAAGACTTATACAAAAGTCTTAAGCACAAAGAAAGAAGGAAGACAAAACTGTTTAAGACAATCTAATAAATATTAATGAGCAGTGATAGTTGTTGGACTTTGACAAATATGTTCGATGTTTTATTGTCTTCATAATTTCACACTTGCTTTTACCTTGCAGTTTCAAGTGGGGTTTTTTATTCATGTTTCCACAATTTTTATCATTTGTTTCATTTTGTGAAGCACTTTTCAAAATGTAAAGGTATTGGCTTTAATGTTTTCTATTTGTATCTCTGTAAAGTGCTTCATAATGTTTTGCCAAGGTTTACATCCCTTGACAACACATGATCCTCATTGTCATACCATCTTCCTTGTGTGGCTCCTCCTTACTGGATCAGCACATTAGACATGGTCATAAGTTTAAAAGCTCGTTACTTCAACACCATGTCGTAGGATGCGAAATGTTTCGGTCCAGCATGGAGCGGTGCTGTTTCCTCTAAGGGAATAATGTTCCTTGTTTTCTAAAAAACAAACTTCTTATAGAAAACAAAGAAGCTTTGATCCATTCAAAGCTTCTCTAAGCAGATACTCATTTTAACTGAATAATCTTTAGCTTAACATGAACTTTAGTGAGTGAAACAATTTATCAGATGAGACTCACCTAAGGACTCTTACAGGTTGTAATTGGCCTTTTGAGTCCAACGGTCCAATAGCTGGGTTAGTTCTGTAAAAAGAAACCACAATACATACACATTAATCGTTCTGTCATATTAATAGCTCTGAATGCACTTCCCTGAATAGCTACGGTTGTCTAATTATCTGCATTGCTACAAAACTGATTCATATTTTTTGCGAAATATTTCTGATGTTGATTTTGGCTGGCGTATCTGTAGAACTGCGAACAAGGAAATGAAACTGTTTTACAGTTACTTCTGCAATTGACAGGCTACTCTTCTCCTACATCCTGTGAAACAGTTTGTCGCTTTTATATCTGACTTCAGTAGGCAGGATTATTTTTTTCATAACATGCGGATTTAAAAAATCATCAGGAGTATGAAAATATGTCTTATTCGCACATTTTATATCCCATTTAAACTTTTTCTTGGACAAATGCAGGAAGCAGTTTAGAGGTCTTAAAGGATCATGCAAAATGGTGAGTTTTACTAACACAACCTTCTACAACACTTATTTTTGTGACAGAAAAATGTGTCAAACATGTTATTAATGACACTGTTTTTGTGTTAATTCCTAATTGATTACAAGAGTAAGACATGAACCTGCTCTTATGTTTTATTGCTAAGTATTTTTACCTTTTAGAGTGTTTGTTCTAGAACAAATGTAGCACGTATAAACTGAGACATAAAGAATTTTTCACAGTTGAAATCTTAGGGCTTTTGGGGAGCAACACTCAGCAGCTGGGTCTTATCATGCAAGTCGTAAACGTTCTTGGTTCAAAACATGTTTGGCAAGTCAGAGAAATGAACCACAATTTATGAACTGTAGTCGAGTTTAGTTTTTGTAAATATTTGATTTTATTTGACTTAAATGAGTTAGTTCACAGTGCTCGTGTTTTAGCATCCAAGGATGCTTACAGTTTTTACAGTGATTCTTCTCATCTCACCTGAGGTCATTTAAACAATAAGTAATGACTAAAAACCCACATGGTGTATTCACACTAGCCCCATTTAGTCCGCTCTAATCAGACTCTAATTTGTTTGTTCAAATAGTCCAATTTGTTTGGGGAGTGTGAATGCAAATTTGAATTTCAAAACGGTTTAAAAAGGCGAATTCTGAACCAAGGTCACAGTCCGGCTGAAGTGAACTCTGATGCGGTTGAAAGACAGTGTGAATGCAAGCGGATCGGAGACCGCTCCAAAAGCAGGAAGCTAACTGCAGTGCAGGGCGTTCTGGTCAATACGTTACTCTCTGCTCTGCAGGTTAACGGAGATGTTGTGTCGGTTGCCATGGCAACAGGTCTGCGTGCTATCACAGAGAGCGAGGAAAAGCAGAATATAAACGGTTTAAAGTTGTTTTACACCTGTTTATCAGCTTATTATTTATTTGCTGTGGCACACTGATGTAATTTTTAAACCTTTAATAAATGACAAAAACTATGCTAATTACCTCTTTTGTTAAATATATATCATCAAATAGGATTGCATATTTCATATGTCTCATATATATACAAATATATGAGTCATGGTTTGTTACATTTTGACAAACTAATTTTAAAGGCGGGAATTATGTAATATTAAATATTGACCAATATAAAAGAGCAATTTGCTTAGTACTCTCTTGCATCTTGACAGAAACCAAACTGTTTATAGATGTATATCAAGAGAGTATACATATTTTACTATATATATATATATATATATATATATATATATATATATATATATATATATATATATATATATAGTGTATAGTTTTTACAAACTATATACTATATATAGCGTATAGTCAAAAAAAAACATGACATTTTGCACCTTTAACATTCTTAACATGACATATAGCCATGCATATACGGATATAGTCTATGGATATAGGAATCATTTAGCTATCATAATGTGCATCCAACAGCATTACTCAACTTACTCGGTTTGTTTGGAAAGAAATGTGAAAAGTTGTTTGCCTTTTGCTAGTTCTGGCTGGTTTGCTGCAATGATAAACAAACCACGGCTTCCTCCTCTTCTCAGCAGCAAAACTCGCGCGCCTAACGGACACAGGTTCAAACTGACGTTATGTTGACGTTCATGATATGTTTATGGACGGCTCGGAAAAACACGTTACACCATGTTAACAACAGATTTAATAGCTGTAACTACTTTTGGACAGGATAATAGACTTTTCTTAGTTATATTCAAATTATTTGTTTTCATTAGATCCATATGAATCTTCTAAAAAAATAACATTTAAAGACAAATCGTCTTTAAATGTTAATGTCTAATTTAGTTTAGGGTGGATCATCATTTTAATTGCAGACATTCTTCCCACGAATCTACTTATGTTTGAAATTTTTATTAATTGCTGAAATTTATCAATTTCTTAATTGTGTCCTAATTTATTGACATGTACCTGTGTAGTTTATTTCTCACTACTACTAAAAAGGGTGGAAATAAATAAAAACTGGGAAGTTCATCACTTCAGATAGACTATCTGAGTCTATCTGAAGACTCAGATAGGAGTCTTCATATAGACTCCTATCTGAAGAGATAGGAGTCTATCTCTTCAGTTTAACATATTGCATAAAGGTCTCATAACCTGCTTTAATTCCATCATCTGATTGACTTTGTTATTCATTTCAGACTGCAAAGTGTTGGATTTATCTGCTTCTCCTTGGTCTGTGCTGCCATCTGGAGATCCAGCCTGCTGCCTGTAAACTTCATTGGACAGCGCAGTTTCTCTGTGATGTGACAACCTCCAATTCCTCTGAGGTCCAATTTGACTGCAGTGGCCGCGCCCTAGAATGGGTACCTAGTGGGATAACCACTAATGTTACTGCTCTTGATTTATCAAAAAATTACCTGAAGACCATTAAGGCTGATGCATTTTCCAAACTGCTGAATCTGACTTCTCTCAATCTCAACTTGGCAAACATGTACAAGAAAGTGGTCTTCAAGGGAAGCCTTAGAAACCTAACAAAACTGCAGGATTTGAAAATGAGTGCCAATGGCCTCGAAGAAATTCCAAGCTACCTACCTGCCAGTGTGGAAATCCTTGAGCTGAGCAGCAACAACATTACAAATGTGAATCAAACGAACTTTGCCAACTTACGAAACCTGACACAACTGTGGTTATCCAAGAACTGTTACTACTGGAATCCGTGTGGCAAACCAGTGAAAATCCAAAATAACAGTTTTACCCACATGACCAAATTGAAAAATCTGGATTTGTCTTACAACAACTTAAGTAATGTTCCCAAAGGACTACCCCAGTCTTTAGAAGTGCTTAATGTGAGTTGCAACAAAATACAGTACATATTTAGGGAGGATTTATCTGGCTTGAATAATTTAAAACTTCTTAAGATACAAGGGAACTGCCCCAGATGTGAAAATGCACCATTTCCCTGTGTGCCTTGCCCTAATGGTTCCCTTGGAATTGACCCTGATGCATTTGAAAATCTGTCTGAACTTGAGGAAATCAATATGGGGGGAAACTCCTTAGAGTATCTGAATCCATCGTGGTTTAAGAACCTGAGGAAGCTTAAACATCTTCTCCTTTCATTTAACTTTTTGCTCAGAGAAGTTACTGGAAGGGCTGAATTTCTGCGATACCTCCCAAGGCTTGAAGTGCTTGAATTTTCTTTCAACTATGCTTTAAAAAGTTATCCTAACACAATTAATCTTTCAACTGAGTTTTCAAATCTTAAGTCATTAAGGACTTTGCATATGGAGGGTTTGGTCTTCCAGAATATTCAACCAGATACGCTCAAGCCTCTCTATGAAATTCGAAATCTATCTGCTTTGAATTTGGGGACTAACTTTATTATTCAGGCTGATTCCACCGTTTTCAACAAATTTCATCCATTGAAAATGATTTATTTGGCAGAAAACAGGCTGTATCCCACTCCACAGAGACAGCTTTCAAATTCAGTAGGGAGATATGTTCAAAGGTCAGACATCACTGTTTCTTCCTATTTTAAACTTCCTCCAAAAGACTTCACCTTTGAATTATCCCATGGCCTTATAAAGCAACAGTGCTTTAACTCTGGACGGGTTCTTGTCCTCAGTTCAAATAACTTGTTCTTCATCTCACAAAAGCAATTTGAAGGTTATGGAGATATTGCGTGTCTGAATCTATCCAGCAATGGATTCTCTGCTGCACCAAATGGCACAGAGTTCTCATTACTGCCTAATTTGACCTACTTGGACCTGTCCTTCAATAAGATTGATCTGGCTTATGACAATGCCTTCCAGGAACTGAAGAAACTCGAAGTGCTAGATCTCAGTTGGAATGCCCACTACTTTAAATCTTTTGGAGTAACACATAATTTAAACTTCCTAAAAAATTTGCCTATCCTGAGAGTGCTGAATATGAGTCATAACTCAATTTCCACTTTAACAACAAAGCAGATGCACAGCAGATCTTTAGCAGAACTACAATTTACACATAACAAGCTTGGAACTCTTTGGAAAGTAGGTGATGACTCATATAAGACTCTTTTTACCAACCTGATTAATTTGACAGTTTTGGATATTTCGTGGAACGACCTTGAAAAAATTCCTGATGATGTTTATGAAAAGCTCCCTCGCAACCTAACTGAACTACGAATAAATAATAACAAAATGACAGATTTTTCATGGGACAGTCTGTCTTATTTCCATCGGCTTAACATTTTAGACTTAAGTTACAATTCGTTGTCCAACATAGCAGGTATTGAAACAGTTACTAGTTTCTCTTTGACTTTTCTTTATCTGACTCACAATCAGATATGTCACCTGGAAAGTTTCTATTTCAAAGGCATGAAAAGCCTTGAGACTCTCAGCCTCGGCTCCAACAAGCTGGCTATCATCAATCAAACCACCTTCGAGCCCAGACCGGAGAATCTTAAGACTTTATTTTTACAGAAAAATCCATTTCAATGTACATGTGATTCTTTGGATTTCCTTGTATGGATTGGAAAACGAGAAATAAGGATTCCTAGATTGACAACTGAGGTGAGATGTAAAATGCCATTAAAGGACAAGAACAAGCCACTTATATACTTTGACATTGATCAATGTGTAAATGACGATATGGCGTTCAAGATGTACGTTCTCACAACATTCTTCCTTATTTCCTTTATGTTTGTGGCAACAGTTGCTCACTTATTTTACTGGGATGCTTCTTATGTCTTGCACTACGTCAAGGCTAGACTGAAGGGATACAGAGCCTTGTCCTCACAGGAAAATATTTACGACATCTTTGTGACTTATGACACCAAGGATCCACGTGTCACTGAGTGGGTAATGATGAATCTGCGGGTGAAATTGGAAGAAGAGGGCGATAAGCTTCTTCCTTTGTGCTTGGAGGAGAGAGACTGGCCTCTAGGAGTCCCTCTAGTGGATAACCTTACACAGAGCATCCAAAACAGTCGCAAAACCCTGTTTGTCTTGACAGAGGGCTACGTTAAGACTGGGGTGTTCAGACTGGCAATGTATCTGGCCCACCAAAGACTGCTGGATGAAAATGTGGATGTGATTGTTCTGCTGATGCTCGAACCTGTCCTGCAACATTCTCACTTCCTGCGCCTCAGGAGGAGGCTTTGTGAGAAAAGTGTTGTGGAGTGGCCCAGAACTGCAGCTGCTGAGCCCTGGTTCTGGCAGAACTTGAGAAGTGTTGTAAAAGTGGATAATCAAATTATGTACAGCAAAACTTATAAAAAGTTTTTCAGCAGCAAGTAGGGATAAAGATAATAATTCTTGAGAATAACCTAGTAATTGTTTAAGCATTTAAACATGTCATTATTTGGTATGTATATATGTCCTTGCGACTGTGATACTTAGCAACTTTGATCCTGCCCTTTTGAAGTAATAAAGTGGAGATAGTACTGTACATGACCATGTTTTCACATGTAAGTTAAAGAGGGTGGCTGTCAAAGGCAATAAGTATTTCATATCAAGAAATAAACAAACACGTAATCACTGACTAAGTTTACTTCACATTAAAAGTGACCTAAAATTGTTTCTGTATATTTTGTTTTTCCATTGTTCATGTTCTGCAGGCTGTCATGACATGAAAACAATTTAAGATGTTATACTTTGGCTCATCCTAGTTATCAAACCACGCAGTCAAATTCTTTTCATTTTTGAAATTGGATGTTTTCTGTTCTAGGAAAGCAAGAATTGTATTAAGTCATTGACATGTGAAATATCAGACTGGGGTTAATAGGTTTGTCAGGGTTGAGTTGTACTTTAGGTCTGCATTGTATAAGTTTTGCTCATGGTCTTTGGTCTGCAATATAAAAAAGCTGAAAGAATAAATTTGAACTTAATTTTATGTTTTTCTGATATCTAATCAATATGCTAAAAAGACTGATCTTTGTCTATTGAACATGTCTATTTCAAGTTATGTTTGACACATAAAAATACAAATGTTTATTTAATTGCTTTTATATTTTTGGGACTATGAAACTGTGGGTCTACAGTAGGTTGATAATAATCTCTAAATTGTAAGCAGCGTTTAAATCTTATGAGTAAACAAAAAAAAAAAAAAAACATGAAACGATGGGAGACTTATAAGTTTGTGTTGATTTAAATGTTGCCAGAAGATTTCAGAATCTTTGATTACAAATGTCTTAAATAAATTATAAATAAAATTTCATCATCAGTGTCCGTTTAAAATATTTATTCACAAGCTGATCTTAAAATATTTAGGTTATTAACTACGTGCTTCGCATTTTTGCACAGCTTATGTATGTCGTAGCTGCATTATCGCATTAGTCCACATGGGGTCACAAGTGGTAAAATTATAAAAAAACCTGCCATCCTGGCCTTAAATTCTTTCATTAGACTTCTTCATGGTGTCTTTTGTCTTCTGCGTGAAGAAACATCTAGAACTACGACTACAATTTGCACAACTTCGTGACGTCTAGAGAAGCTCAACTCACCGGACTTTTAATCACGTAATGGGACGCAGCTTGTGGTGCTAAATTAATACTCTTTTTTTTTTTTTACGTCAAAAAAGGCACTGCTTATTTATCTGAGCTTATGTTACGATATGGATATGTTAGTCATTTGCTTCAAATCATCCTAAATAATATATTTAAAACCAAAAAATATGGTTGGTTGACAAACGCAGGGTAGGCGTGACGTCAGAGGTTATTAACATACTGGGCAGTATTTATTGAATGAATGAGCCGCTCATTCTTACTCTGCTCCTGTGACTTTGAGGCTTTTGTTCGGTGTATCTACTGTGCCTACACACTTGGTAAGTAACCTCCTTTTTTTTTGTTTTTTTTGTTTGTGGTATTGTGTGTAAAATTTTCTTTTTAAAATCATATATGTATATATTTTAAAACGATTGCTTCTGTCTGGTATTGTGACTGAAGCCATGTCAAATGAGTAGCTGCTTAAGTCAGGTGTGTTGAACTGTAAAATTGTCAAACTTTGGTTGCTAACCAGGGTGTAGCTGTGCTCGGAGGTTTCTGATTTAATTACTAAAATGGTTACTGTGTTCTGTTTAGTGCTTTTGCAATCATGTCTGACAAACCTGACATCACTGAGGTTACAACCTTTGACAAAACCAAGTTGAAGAAGACCGAAACACAAGAGAAGAACACGCTGCCAACTAAAGAGAGTAAGTTCTACTCTAAGTAACTTTAATGCATGCGTTTTGGTTCTGAGGTTAACCCCAAGTCTTTACTCTGTTCCAGCCATTGAACAGGAGAAGACGACAGAGTCATGAAGACCAGTCTCCCATGTGTTGCACATTCCACAAGTGCTGCTGACTTGAACCACTTCACAGATGCATTTTTGTCTGTACTTGCTAATCCATAGCAATGTCTACAAATTCTACCAGATGTAAAGCAAGTGGCTTCCCTTTAGCACAGGGATCAGTCCCTTGAATCCCTGCTGTGGAATGATTGCATGATGGACTTGTCCTTATCATTTTCTTTTTTTTTTTGGCCAATTCTGAATGCTCACTAAGCAAGGCATATCTTGTAAACTTTGGCATGCACATGTTTCAATATTTAAAATAAAACAAACTTGAATAAATGTGGTGTACAGGCTTGTTTGCATGGCAATGTCCCAAACTGGATTTCAATGAAAATCCTGATGTGTAAACTTTCTACAGACTGAAATATTGGCAGCATTTACTGAGGTGTTCAACTTGAAGACTGGGGAATCTGCTGCTACTAAAAGTCACATTAAACATTTTGGCTTTTCCAAAAGCCAAACCTGACTGCTCTGTGGGAAGGGTTGAAAATGGTCTGCAATGCTGTATGGAAAGGTAAAGTTGACCAACTGCAGCAGTGAGAACTCTGAACTTCATTTCTATGGTGAGGTTCCTTAACAAGCCCAGTGACCTTCTCAAATTCAAACCAATTGGCTTGTCTCTCTGGAAACCTAAAATTTACTATGAATTTTTCTGTGCATTTAAGTGAAAATTGCACCAGGGTTAAATTAAACTGTAGGCATGTGACTAAAGTTGCTCTTGGGTCTTTAACTAGCATTCACCAGATCTATCACTGAAGGCTGAAAATGCTACTTGGCCTCATTTTGCATACTGAAGAATCGATACATGGGGAGATTACATCATGCTCTTTGTGTAGTCACTAACGGCTGTGAAAGAATGGGCTCTAAGAAAATGGAACATGCTTCTTTCCCCACAGGAAAAGGTCAGTCTGAAAATGTATAGTTAACACATGAGGGGCTGTTTAAGTAGTTTGGTCAGACGATGGTACCTCTATCCATTTGTCGATTTAATAACTTCAGCATTTGTACACAAGTCAGACATCCTGTTTATGCCAATGTTGCCGTGACGCTGCATCCAACGATCCTGTGTGAACCTGCTAACACCAATGCAAAGAAATGCAAATGACTCTGAAACAACACGATGCATTGATTGAGATGAAATTGGCAGTGTGCGCCAAGATCCCAGCTGCTGTCATTCTAACAAGCACACTGTGCAGCTTCTGTAACAGAATGAACCTCAACACAAAGAACACTGATGCTTCTGTGGCTTGCATATGGGAGCTTACAGTATACATAATGTGCTTCGAGAAAAGGATCCCAGTGGTACCACTCAAATGGCCCTTATAATGTAAATAACTGAGTGGCTAGAATAATCTAAAAGAGCTAAGAGGTTAAACACAAGCAGTGTTTTATAGGCAGTTTTTCAACTTCGAAACATTCAAAAAATTATGTGCTAAGACAATCTTAAACTTAAAAGGTGGCATTTTGAAATAAAAGTGATGGTTCAAGTTACATGTTAATGCGCTTTAAGAAGTACCTGCTTATGTATTCTGTGGCTTGCAGGCTTTGTGAACATATCTGTGCTTTTTTTCAAAGGCCATCCTGCCAGTGCTAAACAGGCTACAGTTGACTATTTTGTGGGAGGAAGTGATGTTACAGCAGAACTGCACAACTGACAGAACTCGTCTTTGAGTCTGTGCTGATTTCTGATCTTCGGATTGATTTTGTTTTATAAAACCCCCCACAGATCACATTAGTTCTTGAAATACTAGGACAATTGCGTCAAAAAAACTTCTTTAAGGCACTTTTTTTGAGTATAGTAAAAATCAGATATGCTTTGATGCCTATGGAAAAAAAGAAGTCTTCAAATTGATTTTAAATAAGAAACAAGGCAGAACAACTTGGCCTGTTTCTTTCTCCATTATGTCAAAGCAATAAGTATCTAAATCAACTTATCTAACACTCTGACTCCGAACTTTCTGACAAGGTAACAAGGCTCACAATTTATAATACACGTGAATCAAAATATAGACTCTTAACAAAATCTAGCCATAGTTGTGACGCAGAACCCTTTGCTAAATAAAGTTGGAATTTCACATCCATTTCACTGATATTTTGTTCCATTAACTGTATGATTTGGGTCAAATGCTTTGAGTTTTCCTCCATTAAGTTTGGCCAGGAAGTGAGAGGAGGGAGTGGGAAGTGAGATGTTATTGGTTTGCATCTTTGTGTGGTTTAAAGGTGGGGTGTACTTATAGAGCAAGCATGCATGAGAGAAAAGGAGACTTTGACAGCAGCTTAGTTTGTGAGAAGTTCTGCCAAGAAACAGATTAAAATGTGTTTGATTTTTTTTTTATTTTTTTAATGAAAATCATTTGTATCTGTCTATACGTTAGATAACACAAACGTTTTGACTGCTTGCAGTCAAACGTCTGTTTTTCTGAAGGAAGCTGCAGAGTGGCAGAGAATTCACTAACATCTATATTGACAAAATATGCCACCATTGCAGACAATAAAGATTTTTCTTACCCTAACTTTTCACATTGAGGAACTAGTGCCACTGATTGTTAAAACAGCTTGATTGTGAATTTGTGGGAGCTCAGAAGTTTCATAGGTATGAAACAGGATGTGGTTAAAGAGCTGCAGAGTCACACTGTTCGTGCAAAACTCTTCAGTTTAATTAAGCACACAGAAAAAGACAAACGTTCTAGACTAAAGGTCAGTTTTAGAATCTTCCTTATTTAAATTCTACTTCTGAGTTTTTAAAGAGGTCAAAAGACGAAAAGTATCACATCCTAAGCTAGCTATACTATTTTTTATTCGAAATGTGTTTGTCATTTGAAACAATGCTGTGACATATCTGTAACTACGATCTGGAACTACGGTGTAAAATGTCAAGTCTGGGTATTCAAATAGGTTCTCAGAGAATAAAACCTTCATTTCTAAATCCGTAACCTTATGTTAGGTATATCATTCATTTGAGATTGTGTCTTAATTTAGTTTGCTGGCACAATGCCTGTATTCCCCCCACTTGGAAATTTTCACTGGGATAGAAAAAAACTGAATGGTGATAAATCGTCTGACTTCAACACATAAATCTGTTAGTTGATTCAGGTTGCACAATTAAAGCAGGCAGGAATTTGATTAGCTAACTTTGCTGCTTTAGTCGTGATCATAAGCACAAGTCTCCACTTGGTATACAGCAAGTATTGCCAAAGTGCAGCTATTTAAAACTGTGCATACTAACTCTCTGGTCTCTGGTCTGCTTGTTCTGAATAACTGAAGTTAGGGCATTCTAATTTGTCAAATTCATCGCCCTGTGCATTGTGTGTGTGAACATGTGTACAGCTCACAGTGGGTCAGCGTATGCCATGAAGACAAAGTAAGGTTATAGTTTGTTGAACTGTGACTTCTGCTATTTGTGACAGTTCCCCTATTGCCCAGCTGAGCTTTTCTCACATGCTGCTCACTTATAACACAAAAGCCTCACTGACTTCTTCATGCAGCATTACGTGACAAACATCTGTTTGTTTATGTGCATAAACAAATGTATCTATGCAACTTTCCGATCTGCAACTACGGTGTAAAATGTCAAGTCTGGGTATTTATTACCCAGCTGTAGAGCGTAACTGGAAATTAAATCTTTCATTTACAGGCGACAACGCAGCTCTCTAATAACAGTACAGACATTATTTGCACCTGTGCAAAGTAAAAACAATTCCGCAGCATGTCCTATCCTGCTAGGCATGCACTGAGGTGAGGTAGGGTCTCTTCTCAGGGGACATGGCTGTGTAATTACACCCCATGCAAACTTATTTAATAAGGAGGGAATAAAGGGCAGCTTTAAACTCTGACCTTTAAGGCTCAGTGAAAACAGAACCTCTTTCAACATCAAACAGGAAACTAAAGCATCACTGTAAACCTATCCAGTCCTGTCAGAAGTCTTTATTATTACTGAGGCACTCGCACTTAACTGAGGATTCAAAATAAAAACCTTCCGAGGAAACTAAAGATGCTTGAAATTACATCTTGTGTTTGACGTCAAGAAAATACACAAAGCAAATCTGACAAGTTTGTAATGTTCCAGTTCTTAAGCTAACTCCAAATCATGCAGCTGTTTTCAGTGAGGTTTAGACTTGGTCATTCTAAAACGTGAATGGTATTTTTGATCTAAACCATTTCATTCTTGTTGTTTCAAACCGGCATTTCCTTGTGCAAAACATTTCACCAAATGGAGCCAAATGGAGGCCGCGTTTCTTTCAGTCTGCCCCAGGAAAGTTGTATCTACAATGTAGCTTATCGCCATCAGCATAATGTGTTAATTTGTGGATGAAGGATTGTAGAGTAAAATAATTTGAAGTCTTTGGATGTGATAAAACACTGTATATGGTGAAATAACGCTGTGTGACAGCTGTTTACAGTGTTGTATGCGGAATGTGAATTTTGTTATCAAAATGTAGTGTTTTTCAGTTAAACATAGTCTCAAAAGTCATGTGGTTGTTTAATTTGTTTTTACAATGCTGGGAATTTTTGATGTAAAATTAGACTAAAAGTAAAAAAAAAAACAACAACAAAAAAAACATTTTCAGCAAATACTTTTTTTGTGCCCAAAGTTACAGCTTTCAGCACATTTTTTCTGATTGTTTATGAGTCACGTTTACGCATTCTTGTTTGATGCAAAAGTTGACCTAGTGTACGGGATAAACCCATAGCTCAAACCCGTCCTGTTAAATTAGTCCAGTGTTGGATCAGTCCAGATTTAACAGTGAACTGTGTATAGTAATAATCAAATTGGGATGTCTTCAGCCCAGCAGTCTTTAGAGAGTCTTTGGTTTCTACCCACTGCCTATATATAAGCAAGTAAATTTACATGGGAGGGACATCAGAAATGCATATTGGTTGTTCATCTTTTATTACGTTGCTGCCAGTAACTTGGAGACAATCACCAGCACCGTAAAACTCTGAGGTTGATAAAGCTGCTACATAAAACAGGAAAGCCGCCTAACACAAATATTTCTGGCTGTTGTTTCCCGTATGACATTTGACTGATCAGTTTAGGTAAAACTTGTGATATGTTTCATTTCCACTTTCATGTTGTAAAGCACCTCATTACAGTCAGAGTCTTTACAAGTTCCTGATTTGGCCTTCTTGTTTTTTTTTTTTTTTTTTGTTGTTTTTTTAATCTAAGAACTTTAGTCAGCAGCTTATTGTTGATACTCAGAATGTGAACACACGGTCAGGCAAGGAAATCACATATTTAGCCACTTCTATTAATGCAAGTGGAAGTCAGTTCTCCCTTCCCTGAACTGAGGCAGAACTTCCCAATGTGTTTAGTAAAGCATTTTATTGTACAACAGGTTCAGTGCATCAATCTATCAGGCATCTCTAACAGGAAGCTGCGGTGAGAGCTAAACACACCTCTTTTAAATGTGACTGTTACATCAACATCGGTCAAATCTAGACGCCAGTGCTCACTAAACAGTACTTCAAACCTGGAAACATCTTATCTCTGATGAGCAGTGGCCCATTTGCAAAGCTGTCGGTATTGCCTACTGTGCGTTCATTGCCAATGTCGATGCCCTGTGAAAGCAGGATGTGGTTGTGCATGCTCACTACTTTCAAAATAACTCTAAATTGCTTTGTATGTCCTTTTATAGTAAAGACCTAGCCGATTAAACCAAGTAAAGGAAAATTCAGTTTCCCATTCTAAAATAAAACGGAACGCTACAGAATAAGGTTGTTGAAAATATATCTTCAGTATCTGCTGCTATCTCAAAAGGTTTTCATCAGTGAGGTTTAGGAAATGATGGAGGGGAGTGTTTCTCTTTCACACAGCAAGTGTTGCAATACTTGCAGCACATGATAAAACTATAATACTTAAAACGGTCAAAAGCTAATTTTCTTTGTCACTCCTTGCAGAGGCAATGTAAAGAACACTGCTCAGTCATGGTACTCATATCCCTGATAAGTAAAGAGAGCGTGTGCTCATTTTGTTGCAGTGCAAAGTTCTGGTGGGAAAACGGTTATCCTTTTGATTACAACAAGAAACTGCAATAAACACGAAACTCCACAGAGGACTAACGAGGTATCATACTTCCTGTTCGAGACAGTGCAGCACTTTGTCTTTATTTTTTTAGCAGCAGTTCTTTAGTTTACACACCCCATGCATGTCGCTGCATACTCAGCGAAGGGAGACCTCTTGTGACCGAAGAGGAATAAAACAAAATTCCACAAAGACAGTGACTGACAATTGAAATATAACCCTCTAATTATGTGAATAAAGCACAAACTTAAATATCTCTATTCTCAATGACCATGCTGTGAAAATTAAGTTATTTTACTTTTTATTTAAATTTGTCCAAATATGTCTTGTAGTTTTTTTTGTTTTTTGTTTTTTCGACAACTAAGTCGATATTCATTCCATACAAAGACAAGATCAGTCGGACTCGGTCTTGGTCCAGGTGGAGCCCCTGCACAGATGTCCGTTCAGTTAGAGATATGACACAGAAGCATCAAAGCCGCTGCCAGTTTTGTAGTCTTTCTTTGATTATTCATTCAATTCCCCGTCTCCAGCCTAAATATGTGTGTAAAAACAGTTTTGGTTTAATACTGATATCTTGCAAGGGAGTGCTCATAAATTTTAAGGTAAATTGTATCCTGTCTTTTAAACATCTTTTTTTTATGTAAAACTTGAAGTTTGATCCAGGACATGTGGGGGAGCTGTTGTTGTCACGATCTTCCTGCACTTCAATATAGCTTACAGTCAACTGAGTAGCTCCATTATACATAAAACACTGAACGCTCTATATCACTGACATTTCAAAATAGAAATAAAAGAGGCTTAAAAAAACCAAAAAAACCAAAAAAACCAAAACATGGATTGTAAAATTATGGGCAACTGTAATTTATAAATAACTGATTCTATCACTATCACTTCACACAATGTTGGCCAATATCACACAGTACAGAAAAACAAAACAAACAAACAAAAAAACCCCACTATTTTGATGTGAAAATATGACCTCTATTTAATCCCTCTGACCATCCTACCATTTTCTGCTACACACAGTTCGATAACTGCCCCCTTATATATTTTTTTTCTTTTTTCATTTCTTGTCGCATCTATATATTTCAGAGCATAAAACACAATCATTTAACAAAGATTTGTGTAATTTAGACTGTGCAGTTTTCCACTGGCAACAATTGCTGCTGAGTATAAAACCTACATTTTCACTAACATAACCAACATAAAATGTATTAATTCATAAATATCATGTCTGAGGAAAGTCCAAGGATTGAAGTACATGCACTTATTTTGCAGGAAAAAATTTTGGGATTAAACGGGTTAAGTAAATAAATAAGCAAGTAAGTCAATAAGTAAGTACATTTTATTTATATAGCCTTTCTCAGACATCAGTCACAAAGAACTTCACAGTAAAAATAGTAAAAAAAAAACAAAACACCCAAACAATAGTATACAGGTTTAAAAAACTACCACATATTTGGACATATGATAGAAAAAGAAACTAATATGATCAGACAAGGAGATTGACAAAGTATTGAGCTTCATACGTCGTCCTGTTACCATAGGCTGACTTTGTCTTTTTGTTCATAAACAAATTGTAATTATGATCAGTAGTGATTTCTCATCTCTTTGTCTCTGATTCCCAGTGTTTAACAGCTCAGAACATCATTTCATTTTAACAATAAAATAGTCTGAGGGGTCAATCCAGTGGCAGCGCCTGTCTGCGTGCTTTAGTTTATTTTCCTCACTCAACCAACCTGAATTAAATAAAGGTTCATTAGCAGGCCTCTGCATAACTTTGCCACAAATCAGCCGTGTTGAAGCAAAAAAACACGTCTAAAACTGTCTGGACCTCTGTCTTTAAGCTCTCTGTCCTGGCATAGATGTTTTATTTTGTGTATATGGGTGAATCTAGGTCAGCAAAAAACATCACAGAGATGCTACAAAAAAAAAAAATCAATTTTGTGAGCTGACGTCTTCAGACAGGAAATAAAACACAGAAACATTTCAACAGCAAACCAACAGCAAATCCTGCAGGTTTTCACAAAATCACAGGCTGATCATTTGTTGAGTGAACAAACAAGCAGGACCAGATGTCAGAGCTGTGTTTAGAAGTGTGCAAACCCATTAAACAAGTTTATGGCTGAACCAAGAATAAACATGTGTGAGACAGCAAAGCTTCATGTGTTACCCCTGAGCGAGACATCAAAGAGTGCTGCAGCGGCTAACAGCACGCCTCTGCATGCTTCTTTGGCTTCCACAATTAGAGGATGCAACTAATTACATGCATATCTCTTAAAAACAGAGCGAAGGCAAACTAGTTGGCATGTACATGTATTTAATGCTCGTCTTGGCTTTCACAAACAGTGGTGTCATCCTGGCATACACATGTTTAAAACTGGACTCCGTCTCTTCCTGCATGGGTTTCAGGCAGACCAGTAAAGGATTAGAGTGAAAACCCAAACAAAATCCCCACCCCCACTTACAAACCCCCTCCTACTTCCAACAGTCGCCCCCTGTCTGTCTCAGAGCAGTGTCTTTTCGCAGAGTGTCAACCCACCTCCAGAAATTCAGAGGGGATGAAGGGGAAGCAAATTATGGGATACAAAGAGTAGCTGGAGCACAGAGAAAGGAGACTTTTAAGTCTTGGTTCTGAACACACATGAAATCCAGCGTGCTTTGAGTGAAAGCTCAACCAAGACGTGTTCCTTATCTGAGGAATTTAATGAAAGTGTATCTCAGGCAGGAATTGGTCAAAACTCCCCAGACTGAAAGTCAGACTCTCGGAGAAACAAAGCAGCGCAGGGCTGTTCAACTTTTCAGACATGCAGGCGCTTACTTTGGTCGGTGCTTTTTTCATCCTGCTCAACATCTCCTCTGGCAGCACAGAAGCTTACAGGTAAGTCAGACTAACAAAGAAAGCGATGCTTTCTGTGTTTTAACCCTGTCTGCAGCTAAATTTGATATATGGTTATGCAAGAAATTAGCTCCAAAATAACCAAGGACACTGAGAACAGCACATAAACAGGCTGTTTCAAGATCTCATTCTGTAGGTAAAGTTTAAAATGCTGTCCCTGCAGACAGATGATGATGAGTGTGGGTCTTCTAAATGTGGTGCAGCAACTGTTTGTAACCGAAGGGCACCTGTTGCGCCAAGGAGCTCCTACTCCCTGAGCTATTCCGGTTGATTTCTCGTCCAGTCTCAGATTCCTCCTCTCCCTCGGGGGCAAGCTGCTTTTAGAATCCCAAATCCCACAACATCTAAACATCTGGGATATCAAAGCTTACCTTCAAGCTTTAAGATAAAGACAATAAAGGTGAGAGGAGCAGCCTTTAGATTTAGCTTTTTTTTTTTTTGTAATTCAATCAGTGGAACATAAAAAAAATGTTTAATTCAACTAAAAATACATTTCTGCAATGTAATATTTGATGACTGTGGGTTATTTTAAGTGCAATGCTGATCCCTTCCACACAACTGAGAATAGCTTGGCACTAGAAATGCATTTGACTCCAGAACTCACACAAAGATAAAAGTACAGCTGAAAACTGGCTTGTGCATGCGGTGTCAATATGCATCATGTGGAGAGTCTAATTTGTGCTTTCCACCATCCTTTCTGCTGGAGGTCGCTCCACAGGAAGCCCTACTTCTATCCTTAAACAGGCTAAAGAGCAGATGCGTTTTATTGGTTGTTGTTTTCAAGGTACTAGTCGAAAACAGATGCTGAAAAAAACTTTCTTTGAGAAAGGAGCTGATTTTGTGTGAAGACGTTTGGATATAAAAGGGGGAGAGTTTGTTTCTTAATGCTTGATCCTCGAAACAGAGCGTATCATTAATGATGTGGCGGATTAAACACCCATTTCCTCACTTCTTCTTCCACAAAGGCACCATCGACAAGTTCATGCCGGAAGCCAAGCAGGCGTGTGTCGCTATGGAAAGAGGCTGGAGTGCTGCTATGGCTGGGTGAAAAACAATAAAGGGCAGTGCGAGGGTAGGATCTCTACATATTTAAATGAAAATATAATTTATTGATATTTTCTGGGGGAAAAAAAAACAAGGATAAGCAATCACACACTGTATTTTTATGGGAGTATTTGTGATAGATCAATAAATAAAATAATAAATAGTTTGGAAGTGGAAGGAAAAGGATTTATGGTTTTCAAATACAAATCTGAAAAGTGTGTCATACTTGAATGCAGCCACTTTTTGAAAGGTATTTAGCGCCATCCATCTACTTCAGACCAAAACATTTAACCCTATTAAAAAAGCATGTTGTTGTCATCACCATGCTTTATCATAGGGATGGTGTGTTCAGGGTGATGCAGTGTTAGCTTCTTGCCACACTTAGAATTTGGTATGTAAGCTAAGACATTCAATTTTGCTCTCATCTGACCACTTTTGCTTTGTGTCCTTCTAGGATTTTAAATTAATGGGTTTTTTTTCGTGTCTGGCAGGCAACAAAACCTTGGTAGGTTTGTGCTTCTGCCATAGTCTAAACGTTTTTTGAATGCTAGACTGAATAGTAATCTGTTAGATGTTTGAAGTTTGGGAAAACCTAACATTAGGTTCTTCCACATCTTCCTCCCTGACCTCTCTGCTGTACTCCTGGGTCTTCATGATGCCGTCTGTTCAATAATATCCCTCAACAAACCTCCAAGGCTTTACACTAGCTTACACAGCATACATGTGAACTCTGTTTACCAGGTAACTTCCTGAGGCAATTAGTTGCACTGGATTTTAGTTGATAATGTCAGACTGAAGGGGACTGAACACAAATGTACAACACACTTTTTACTCAGAAACTGTTTTGAAAACCATCCAGGAATTTCCTCTCACTTCACAATTTTGTGCAACTTTGTGTTTGTCTAGAATAACACTTCTATTCCGTTCTGTTCTGAAACACAATGCAATTTGTGGTTGTAACTAGACAAAATGCAGAAAGATTCAAGGGATATGGTTGTTTTTAACAAGGTACTGGAAGAATACTGCCTCTCATGCTTTTGAATGTTGTTCTTTTCATCAAAATTTCTTGACCCACAAAATCCGGAGGAAATGCCTGCATAATAGAAATGTGTGGTTTGACTGCAGTCCACCACTCTCGACCACTAATATGTCTGGTATATCGTGGTATTTTCTCCATGTTAAATGTTTTACCAGCTCAGTGCGAGCACGGCTGCAAGCATGGCGAGTGTGTTGGTCCCAACAAATGCAAGTGTTTTCCTGGATACACTGGAAAAACATGCAATCAAGGTGGGTAATTACCAGGTCAGTGAGGAAGGGGATGGGTAACATAGGTCTGACTGGGTTCAGATTAATGTAGCTTCAATTTGTTAAAGTACATTACTTTTCCACACCATTTTTAGATGTTTAAACTTAGATGTAAATGTGATCCTTTTGGGTTTTTTTTTTTTCTAGATCTGAATGAGTGTGGCCTAAAACCTCGTCCCTGTGAGCATCGCTGCATGAACACTCATGGTAGTTACAAGTGCTACTGTCTAAATGGATACATGCTGATGTCTGATGGATCATGCGCAAGTGAGATCTTTTCCTCCCTCCCACGTACCATTACTTCAAATGTAAAGTAAAATTCAAAACTCAATGTCTGAGCATGTCCGTTACTTTAATGCGCTCAGATTCCAGGACGTGCTCTATCGCTCACTGCCAGTACGGATGTGAGGAAGTAGAGGGGGAGATTCGCTGCCTCTGTCCATCTGCAGGTCTCCAACTAGGCCAAGACGAGAGAACATGTGTAGGTGAGCTGCCATGTTAACGAGGAGGACTATTCAACTTCAAAAGGAGGAATAAAGAGAATGACTTTGCCTTTCAATGTCTCGTATGGGATACTCATTTTCCCGGATAAGGTCGTAACTTTGCACTGTCAGGCTGGTAGATTATAAATGCAATAAGGTTTTATTCTTCTCTGTTTGAGCTACGACTGAGCCAGACTACACATAGATCACAAAATCCTAAGCAGTCCAACTCTTCCAGTTTTAGATTACCTAATTTCCACGGTGCTTCTGATCTAACACATTCAGCAGCAATTTGACAAGAAAAGCTAGGCTTTCACTTTTAAGGTGAGCCAAAAACTAACCGAGCCCAGATGTCCTGTACAGTGCTGATGGGACACAGTCTGACCCTGTACTCCACATTAAATTTCAACTTTGGCTGCACCAGATTGGATGAAAAAAACATGCCCAGATTTTTAGCGGTTAACCACGGATTTATTATCAAACAGTAACAATAAAGCCATAACTATGTGGCTTAATGAAAAGGAGAATAAAATATAAAATCTAATTTATGGACCCCTCAATAGGGAGCTTGACTTCAACAAAAATGTTTCCTTGTTGAATATCTTTTTTTTTTTCTCTCTCTCTTCAGATATCGATGAATGCACAACTGGGAAGAACCTGTGCCCACACAACAGACAGTGTGTGAACACCTTTGGCAGTTACTACTGCAAGTGCCAGAATGGCTACGATCTGAAATACGTCAACGGCAAATATGACTGTGTAGGTGGGTCTACGAGGTGTTCTTTAAGGTCAAACGTCTGCTATTAATGATGCTTTTGAAAGTACAAGTGGCGTTCTCCCGATTGCAGATCTCGATGAGTGTGCAGATGAAACCCACAAGTGCAGCCAACATGCCGTCTGTCTGAACACTCACGGGTCTTACAGGTGTCGGTGCAAACCTGGCTTCAGAGGCAATGGCTTTGAGTGCTCTGGTAAGGGAATAATTTAAAGCAACCGCTTTTATGAATGCTTCTCAAACTGTACAGAAACAAGTAAGAAGCAGAAAGGAAGAGGGCTTCCCCAGATCAAAGCAGCAAGTCAGACTGGTCAGAAGTAGTTTCACAGCTGCACATTTCATTTAGATTATTTAACCATCAGCGAGCGGGAACATAGCCAAGGCGAGTTTCCTGCTTTTGGAGTTCACTCGATGTTAAAGGCTTTAAGAGTCTCGGATTGAAAACACACCTGTGTAAATATGAAACTTCACTGTAACCGGCTCATTTTGGAGAGAATGAGAAGAAAAGACAAAGCTGTGCTCTTTGAAGTAGGACTGAGATCACAATAAACCTCCGACTCTCGAGGTCGGAGGTTTCAGCGCAAATGAAGATGCGTTTATTTTTTTTTTATAGCCAAGCCATTTTATCAGAGGTCATGGGATGGAGACAAAGGCAGTGCAGATGATTCCCTCAATGGTGAGATGATATGTGAGGATGATTTCTTGTGATGCTTTACTTTTCCTTACGTTGGCTTATTTTGTCTGTCTTGCTCGCAGCTGGAAATGTGCCACCACAATAACCATTGCTTGAAACTTCCAGCATGACAGAGCTGATATGAGAGATCACGTTTGCATCTAAAGCACTAACATTTCATTTTAATTTAATTTAATTTTCTAGCCACTCTTAATCTGCATGCAGATTTCACAGGCTGCTTTTTGTTCTGCTTCCGTAAAAAAAAAAAAAAAAAAAAAAAAAAAGTGACCTTATTGGTAAGAAGCTGCAAGGAAGCCGAGAGCAATAACAGCAGCTGCAGAATGCATATAAACAACAAACAGGTCCTGGTAAAATACTAATTTTTAACTGCACATCCATGTCCGTGTGTTTCGGTTCCCTTTCCTGTCTGCAGTCATCCCAGACTCCCAGGTGAGGCCAGAGATCCTGGGAGGAAAGTTAAGCAACGAGGAGATAAAAAATGCCATCCCTGAAACAGTCCCGACGCCGTCCCCCAAGGTCCTCCATCAACCTTTCGACTACGATGGAGAGGTCTACGTTGGGACCCCGACGGAGGAACGAAAAGAGGAATTTCCTGAGGAGAAGGAGGAGGAAGAGGAAGAGGAAGAAAACCAGCTCAACCCAAGGGGAGATGTTTTCAGTGAGTGTCTGCTCTGTAGCTGTCCTGTTGTAAATCGCAGTCAGAAATTCTGGTCTACGTTCAACACATTGACCAGCAGCTGAAATAAACATCAGCTCAGGATGAAGTTCTTGACCAAAGAAGCAGTAAAGGAAGGGTTGATGCCTCAGACTGCATTACCTTTGACTCTGAGCCTCTGAGGTTGGCCAGTGAATGGATTCCCATTGCACTGGAAACAGAGATATACCTAAATATTAACGTAAAGCATCAAAAATAGTGTTTATGCTGTCAGTCACTGTTACTGTGCAGCAGAACGATCCTGGGTTCAAATCCCACAAATGGCCCCTTCTGAATGGAGTTTACCCGTTCCGTGTAGCCCAGCTTGGAGACTCAAGCACCATAGCAAGGATTAAGCTTTTTGCATCGATACACTAAAATATTTGCCCATTGCCCTCTGCAACATAACTCAAACCAGATCAGACTGGATGAAAAGCTTGGTGCACTCCTTCAGTGTGTCCCAGGATGAATTTCAAGCACACTGCCAGACTAAATGCAGAGCTCTAACGGTGGCGTGAATGCATGAGCGACTGTAGTATGAGGCGCTTTGGGGTCCTCTTGACTTGAAAAAGCACTATGCAAGTACAAAGCCAGTTACCATTTACCATTTACTGTCAGCTCTAACCTGATAGTAAAATGTTTAGATTCTCTCACACTATATTTGTTAAAGGAAATAGAGATAGAACCAACCGAATGAGAAGCCAGCAATGTAGAGCTGATATAATATTTCTCTTTACCAGATATAAATGCGTAGAAGAACAGAGGTCATGTTGTAGCATTCATTTCTCTTAGAAACCTGACAACTGAGGTTGCCTTTCACCTCCCCGCTTGATCTTCGTGAAAATACAAGTCTCTGTGTTAGACCTGTGATAGCAAGAGGAGACAAGTCCCAAGACATCCATCACCTCTGGGAAGGATTTTTTTTTTTTTAAATCTTCTGGCATGTGCAAGCCTTAGGATAAAACTCATCTTGAGCATGCTTCTTAGTCTCACAATGGGGTGTAGGAGGGAAGGAAGATTGCGAAGCCCCCACAACCCTTTTATTATGTTTTCCCCCAAACAGCTGTTGTGCTAAAAGACTTTGCCTCCCAGTAGGAAAAGCCTGTCATCACCACTCTAGGCCTCTCTCACACCAGCCCCACTGTGAGCTGAGCAGGTTCTGTAACCCCAGCTGTCACTCATCTGAGTCTCAAAGGGCTGGTTTGCTGCAGGAGCTTTAAAATGCTTGGGAGAGGGGGGTTCAAACCTAAAGTCGAAGCTCCATTTTAAAACATTACGGCAAATGGAGAACAGGTCCGCACCTGTTGGTTAAAAAGCCCCACTGGACCATTGACAGCATCAGAATCTCTATTTGGAAAGCTAAAGAAGAAACAGCTATTTAAAAAAAAAAAAAAATCAATTGTGCCATTATAAATACTCTTTTCAGGGTTGTTCATGAAAGTGTCTAAGCCGAGTCAATGCCTCCCTACATCGCAGCCTGTGAAAACATACTTTCATTCAACGTCCCGATTGGTACTTAAAGGTATAGTTCTCCCACATTCCAGCTAAAACAAGAGGTCGTATGCCTGGCCCCTATAGGTTCTGTCTGATTCTCAGCAAACAGAGTCTAATCTCCCCATTATCAGCAGGAAGCTGAGGCTGCCTACTCATCACAGAGCTGCCAACTCTCTGTTGACTGGATATGTGTAAAAGCAATAGATCAAGATCAGGAAGGTTTACTGAACAATTGTAAATGTCCCCGTTTCAGGGATAGAGGAGTCAATAGGTCAGTCAATGTAAATAAGCTGTTATTCAAACAAAATACATAAAATTAGAAGGATAAATCTTGCTTAGGAAGAAAGTAGCTGAAAACCCTACTTTATATATATATATATATTATACTACACTCAATGATTGTGTTTTTTTATTTTTATTGAAAAGACCATTGTTCAAATATCATAAACAAAAAGAGAGTGATGATTTTATCATTTAATAAGTGAAGCATTATATTCACTCATACAATGCCCAAGCATTTTATTTTACTTTTTTAAATAATCTTACAGTTTTACATGCTAGTTTTTTTTATTTTTTGGCTGGGGTCTATTTTTACACCTAAACATGTGATCCTGGAGGAGGAAAAGTCCAAGGAGGGGATATAGATGAAGCCACTGGATTTAAAAAGCGTGACCTTTACCTGAACAAAATCATTGTTTTAAATCGATTTGACAGCATATAAATGAAGACTTTTGTGTTTATGACTTCTTTGATGATATAAAGATTTAATATGTAGTGTTGACCTTGTGTGGTTTCAGACTGGCCAAGTTCTGAGTAGGTTTTAGCTTAAACATTATTTCTAACTTTGCTTCTGTCTTTCCAAACTGTGGTATTTCAAACTGATGTTTAGTTCAGCTAATGACAATTTGGCCAAACCCCACTTCATGAGGAAAAAACAACTCACTTTTCCTTAAAAAGTTAAATCATGTCAAAAACTCCCAACTTTCATAGCTTGAAAAATCAGTGGATTGAAAAAAAAACTGTTTATTTATCTATTTTTTCTTCTCTAAATTCAGTATCAGAGGACTTTGAGTCAGTGTTTGGCCCGCCCACAGAAGTCAAAGAAATCTACATTGAACCACCTCAGGAAGGTAATCAAAAACATGTTTTAAACACAATAAAAATGGTCTGTGGGTGGCCGATTGTAAAAGTGTACGACCGTTTGACTTTTTTTCCAACTAGAATATTTCCTGGACTGCAACTTTGATCAGGGAGCCTGTGAATGGGTCCAAGATAAAACCGATGACATGGACTGGACTGTGGCATACCATGATAAGGGTGACGAAAGTGTGTTGCAAAATACTTATTGACTGTTTAGATGCAGCTACTAATATACCGTTGAATCCACTCAGGTGGCGAGTACTACATGGCTTTGAGTGGGCTGATCGGCGGCAGAGAAGACGTGGCCAAGCTGAAATTGCTTCTCAGTGACCGAGCCCAACATGGCAGCTTCTGCCTCACCTTTGACTACCGCGTGGCGGGTCATGACGTAGGCTCGCTCAGGGTGCTGCTGGACAACAATGCTTACCCTGTGTGGGAGCAGAGCCAAAGCAAAAACCAGAGCTGGCAAACAGAATTCCTCACTGTGGCCTGGAAGGAAGAGGCCCCACAGTCTGTGAGTCACTGTTTTATGAAAAACATTTTTCTTAGATTTTATTGTCATCACGAAGAAACTGACTTTAATAACAGCTATGCATGGACGTCACGACAAATACTCGGCGCGCTATCAATTATGTAGACCTAAAATTCTGTTTATTCGACTGGAGTGTGTTGAAACGAATTTTGCAACTTAATAATACAAAGATTCAACCAAATGTCTTTCAGATTATCTTTGAGGCTCAACGCGGGAAAGGCATTGGAGGCGAAATAGGGTTGGATAACGTTGTGCTGACCTCAGGGCCCTGTCAAGAGGATGCAGGTCCAGTCTTTTAGGAAAAAAACGAAAACATCAAGGATTATTGTGCTTCAATAACCTGCACAGTCAGATTATGTACAACAAGTGCATGCAAGTTTGCTTTCACTCCATTCTGGTACATTGATCTGCAACGTTCTTTATTTTAAGTTAATAGCTAGTCTAAATAAAACACAAATGACTCATATCTCAGGAACAGATGGTAGAGCTAACTTTGTCAGTTTGTTCAAACAGTATTGTGCTTAACTTGCTGTGTATGTGACAGTACGTTAGTGAAGTAAACTACATAAGATGCAAGATGTAATGTGAATGAAATTGTAGATGACGTAAGTTTTTGAAGGCTTTTTTGTTGAAACGATAAAAGGTGTCAGTTTGTATATGCTGCGACATTTGTATTGAAAATATGGTGTATGGTTACAATAAACATGTTTTTTTTCTAATAGTGGAAAAGATTATTCCTTTTAATATTTTTTTTCTATTCAATCATGAAGAACTATATTTCATCTATGTATTTCATGTTAGTTAAATAAAATGCACACTGGAAGACAGCTTGTCTTCCTGTGTGCATGTCTTCATGTTGTGCTGGCACAACATGACCTAGATGTCTTGTTTCTCGATTGGGATGTCGTATTTATGGCTTTATTTTTTCTGACACATACAATGTTTGACAATGTAGTCCCAAAAAAGCACAATATTATTCTTATCAGACCAGATTACCTTCTTGCAGACGTTTGATGTGTCCCCACATTGCTTGTAGCAAACATTAAACAATACTCTTGTTTGTTTTGTTTTTTTCAAAAATGTTACAATCTTGCCACTCTTTCAGAAACGCAAGACTTGTGGAATGCAAAAGTTATAGTTAATTCTGCCAACAGATTTTGTTCTTCTAGCACTGTGTCTTTGTTTGAAGCTCCTGAGTTGTTATGGGCATAGCTTGTACAGCCCATCAATTTAAGTGGATTTCTATATCTTCTTAGGCTTTCCCAGTTGTGTCCTACATTTTTAGTTAGATTTTAGAATGATGGACTGAACAGAACCCTGTGAATGTCTTGAAGTTTAGAATATTGTTTTATAACCTAATACCACTTTAAATTACTGCACAATACATAACTTGTCTGGCATGTATTCTGATCTTCCTTATGCAGCGTATTTACTAAGAACTCTAAGACAAACTGGATGTGTTATGCAGGGAACTAGTTCCACTGGAAACATTGTACCCTGGTGCTACCCTGGTGCAGAAAGACACTTCGTCACAGGGCCCTCTGATCACCACCAGCAGGAAATGTGGGTGAACTGTCTTGCCCGAGGACACAACAGTTAAAGCTTGCAGTTGTAACATGACAACACCTGAAAGTATTCAAGGCGGTTAAATACTTCTGCTTGACTTTTCGTAGTGTCTTAGCACTACAGAGGACAGACACTGCCTAAATGTCACCATCTAGCGGTCAAACGTAATTACTACAAAAACCTACAAGAAAAGTAGTGTTTGCTGTCGGTGTAAATTAAGTAAAGGAACGATAATTTTTTACTTTTTTTTTTTTTAAGAAAACGTGGCATCGAGTATTCTCACAAATAAATATAAATATAAGGTATGGAAGTTGAAAAGGGCTTGAGTTCTTATTGCAGCCCTTGTTGTGTTTCTATTAAGATCACATGATCTAGTGGCTAGCTGCGTTATTAGCACAGTCTCTGGGAGTTGAACAGGAAACGCCGTGAGCTGACGTTATTTGAGCTGTCAAACGAAAGAAATCATTATATTCAAAAGATTTATTTTTAATTGTTAGCATTATTTTAGCAGCTATCTGATTAGAACTGCGAAGCACGTTAGGAGAAATCGTCTCGGTAAGTAAAGCCAGGCTAGCTAGTTTAGTTCTTCATTAACCTTTCCATCTGTTGTCTATTTTCAACTTAGCCTAGCACAGCCTAAGCTTAGCTAGTCTTTAGACCTGGAATAATATGTCTTTCAAATTAGTTGCTACGTTTTACAGGAGGTTAATGTTTTTGTACGTTATGGCGACAAGTTAGGCCTTCATAGATTAACGGTGTACGTTTTTATTGCTATTTTCATCCGTAACTTCTGCCCTGAAGCGTATGTTAATCGGGAGAATGACTGCTTGTCATTGTGTTTCATATAGATGGATGTTCTCTATATGGCTGCCATCATCAAAATTAAGCAAATGAGCATGTGATTTAACACTGTGGCTAACAGCATATGATCTGGCCCAGTGGAGGAAGACAACGTCAAACTGGGGTAAGAATAAATGATAGTTATCCTATTTTGGGTCAGCGCTATAAAGTGAGATATCTTTACATGTAAACCTCAATAAATTCAATATACCTGGAAAGCTTATTTATTTTAGAGATTCAGTTTTGGTGATGTTGTAATTTACTGAATACAGTCCTGTGTTATCTTTCTTTTAGGTAAACAGTTTCACTCTGTTTGATAAGTAGTTAATAGCCATGACTGCAAGGAAGTCCCTGCTTAAAGTAATCTTGCTTGGTGATGGTGGCGTTGGAAAGAGCTCCATAATGAATCGGTACGTCACCAACAAGTTTGATGCCCACCTCTTCCATACTATTGGTGTCGAGTTCCTAAACAAGACCCTCGAGGTGGACGGGAATCAGGTAACCCTACAGATCTGGGACACTGCCGGCCAAGAGCGCTTTCGCAGCCTGAGGACTCCTTTTTATCGTGGCTCCGATTGCTGTCTGCTAACCTTCAGCGTGGATGATAACCAGAGTTTTCTCAACTTGAGCAACTGGAAGAAAGAGTTCATCTACTATGCTGATGTCAAGGAGCCTGAGAACTTCCCATTTGTGGTATTGGGCAACAAAGTGGACGTGACAGAGAGGCAGGTGTCTACCGAGGAAGCTCAGATGTGGTGCCAGGAAAATGGTGACTACCCGTACTTTGAGACCAGCGCCAAGGATGCCACAAATGTAGCTGTGGCTTTTGAGGAAGCGGTCCACAGAGCGCTGGCTGCAGATGACAAAGCGGATCACCTCATCCCCACAGACACGGTCAAGCTCCACAGAAAGCCCCGCTCTGCTACTTCTTGCTGTTCATAAAATCCTGAAGCTATCACTAATAATCCTCTGATATGCCTGTCATGTTTTGAGGCTGTAGGCATAATATGCTGTAGTAATAAATTATGCTACTAGCTTTTTTTTTTTTTTAATTATTATTGTTATTTCTCCAAGGTTCATTGATCCCGACACAAGAAACACTAACTCCATTCATGACCCATTACAAATAAACTTAAGGAACTTTTGCATTGATTTAGCTTTGGCATGTTTTAAAATTCTTTATGCATTAAAATATAGTAAATGTTCCAGTTTTCTGCCGCCATAATGACACACACTGCTTAGATGTGAGTGCAAAATATTATCGGGCTTCCAAATGTGATTGTGCAACACAATTGCAGAGTCTAATTGCATCATATTAAAATCATTTGTATCACCCAATAACTTTCTAATGATTATGAATGATCTAAATCCCGTCTTTAGAAAAGCTAACCACAGAGACGTTTGATTACTGCCCCTTAAAACTGTGTAATGTATTTGCATCATAAATAAATTAAAGCTGTGTTGGAGAAACTGTCATGAACATGTTTCCTTTTGGGAATAAACTTAAAGAATAACTTGCATGACAAATTTGAGCCTTCAAGTTTCTGCAAATCTTTGTGTTCTGAAGCCTAGATGATGTTCACATTAGATTTTTTTTTTTTTTGTAAATATGAAAGTTTTTTTTTGGCTCCATTTTAAAAACTAAACCTCTATTGAAGTTCTTAGTCAAAATATATATGACCAAAACTAATATAGAAAGTTAATGTTTGTATAGAGGGCCATAATTCAACAAATAATGTGTCAAATATTTATGTGGTACTTTAAAACTGGAATAAACACAATAAATTTGAATTTTTATCTAAAGGTCTCCAATTTTTAAAACACAAATTATTCAATCTTAAACATTTTAGGTGTTTTTTCATTGTTTGCAATGCAACAATCCATCACAAAATAATTTAAAATGTTATCGTGGATCATCAATCTGACTCGCAAGATGTGATCACAATAATCTACACACCATTTTTGACTATATACCAATGAACTTTTCTATTGCATTGCCAGCTGACTTTGATGGATAAAGTGTACTGATAAAGTACATTCAGGATGTGCTGCAACTATTACATGTGTGTTATATAATTTCCATTTTTGACTTAATTTTTTTTTTTTAGAGACATTAAAGGCAAATTTTAAATGTATATATTGTCAGTGTTGGACGTTATCAGATAGGTATTTAAAATTAGACACAATCGGCTTGGTTTGATCAGCCTGTTAGTAGCATGAATATTAACTGCTTACAAGTTAGTTTATTGTTCTGGAGATTAAACTAAAATATCTTCCTGGGGAGATCTAATTTGTTTGTGCTGTCTTGATTTTGCTATAATAATGCATATAATAAAAGTTATTCCAAAGTAGAAAAAAAAATCTCACATTTAAAATAAAATCTCTATCATTTTGTACAAATTTCTTTTAGCCATATTTTTTATTTAATGCTACAGAAAAAGAACAGACAAGCATTTTTAGATTTTTATATATACAATGAGAAGAATACGTTCAGATCTTGGTGTGGCATGATTAACTTAGGAGATGTTTCTTTCCAAGAAACTGGACTTTTCGCTCAAATGCAGTCGAGCGAATCGGGGCGTTGATTTCATAGAAAGGATTCATTGCAAACTGGAAGATAAAACATAATTATAAGACAGTCAGTCTACCAAATTAGGGTTAATAGAGTCACACAGAACACAACTCACCTTAATGTATAAATCATACACATCGTTAAAAAAGTTCTTGATTCCATCTTCTTGTCGAACGTCGTGCAGCATGATGAATCTTATTTGTATGGCAGTTAATTAAAGAAAATAAACCAAGGCAAATGTGATAAACATGCAAATAAAAAAGGTAAAAGACACAACTATTATGTTGTTTAATATAGCGGTTATCAACATGCCTGGCACCACTTAGATACGTTGTGTCCAATGAATGGAAAAAGATGGACGTTTTGCGTTTCTGAGTAAAAAAAAACAAAAAAAAAACATTTACCAGCTACACTAAAAACTGTTTTTAAATATTAAACTTAGAAAAAAAAAATAGATCATTCACAAAAGGATATGTCCTGCTGTGACGAAGGCCGAGACAAACCACTCGTTGAACTTGTCCACAGTTTTTAGGTACATGCTGTTGGACAGCCACATGTTCTCGTCCACCAAGTCTAGGGCAGCGTGTGCGATGAACTGGTTGAGGTGACGATGGTCGTCCTGTGGTCAATGAAGCACATCTTGTAAATGAGGATCATGAATACAAAAAGTTCTAATGAATCTTGAAAAGTATGAGAACGTAGCAATCAGCTTTATGAGAGACTGTTAGAAGGGTTAGCTCAACTGCAAAGCATGCAGAGCTGTATCTATGTTTATAACTTGTAGAAAAGAACCTTGTACTGTACAAAAAGGAAACGAGTGATTAAGACAAGTTATGACAACGTTCTATTACTTTTTTTAAAGTTTCTTGCTGTGCACCTTCTAGATGCAGAGCTTGTAGATTACAACGTGTTTAATAAACTAATAAGCTATTAAAAAGGATGTTTAATAATGAAAATAAGCAACAAAAAATGTGGAACTTTCTGTTCAGTTTTATGAAAGCTGCAGCTTTTTGAAATACAAACTGTTAGACACTTGAACAGTTAGTGGCATCCGATGTCTGCTTGATGCAAAGAGAGATTCCAAATCACAACCATCACATAAGATGTTTGTTTTAAGTTTCAGGGTTGGAGCAATGTTTTAATACACCTAAAAGGCAGACCAAAAAATACTTAAAAAAAAAAAAAGGGAAGAAAAACAGTTGGACTTTGTTTTGCATAATTACTTTCAAACGCATCTCAGGAAGTTATTGCTAATTTTTTTTTCGGTATTTCACGCCAAGTCCATCTCCGCAGCTGCAGCTGGACAATGGTATATTTCGAATATTTTTTTTTTTCTGTTCACTTAGTAACTAACATGTTAATGTCAGAATGTTCACATTTGTCCAACTCGGTTACTGCATGTTTTAAAAGTATACAAGTTTTCCATATCAGATTTGTTTTTCAGTTGAATTGCCCAGAACAAACGTCACATATCACCACAAAAATACATTGTTATTACACCTCGGATAGCCAGGTACCGTCATTTTGATACTTAACAAAATTGTCTGAATTTACTATCTATAATATATTTTAGTGAGTCTTATTAAAAATATTTCTGTTTAAGGAAGTTAGCATATTTTTTAAGGGATGAGTGCACTTACTACCTTTGATTCAGATTTCCCGGTAGGTAAAAACTCCATCTCAAACACAGGATTGTCATGATGACCGACCATAACAAAGTAAAAGCTTCCCGACATCGTATAGTTATCTTCTTAGCAAATCAATAGATGCCCTGTAGTTAATGAAAAACAAACAAAATCAAATAAATGATCTTTAGAGACATACGAAATGACGTGTATACATTTGAACTAAACAGACAACACAAGAGATTCTTTAAGGGATTGTTTCGCTATCAAAGTAAACAGGATCCAAATTAAGGTCCAAAGGAAAATTGAAGACGTATATTTTAAATACCCCAGTTTTTCTTTACCCGTTGAACTCACTTCCTGAAGATGTGAAAGCGTAGTCGCAAAAAGATGACGACATTAAAAAAAAAAAAACGTTAGCTACCCATTTAAATTTATTTTGTCTTTTTTGGAATTTTTTTGGAGCATACTATTTTTGAAATTACATTACTAAATTGGGTCTGTGTAAAATTCTGCACGGATAAATGTGATATATCGAGAGCTATTTAAAAAATTAAAGGATTTATATAAGTTGCGTCATAGATGTGCGCCTGCCTGCTGCAGAATTTCCGTTGGCGAATTTAAATGTTTTGGGTTTACATCTTTAAAGGGAGCGGGTCGATTGTTTTGAGTTGTACAGTAACTGAAAAACAAATATATTTCTCTTTCGTCTGTTCGGGAATTAGGTTTTAAGAATAGTTAAGCTACTCTTCTACAAGCTGAGAAATTTGTCGATATTGAGGGATTTTCTTATTTTTTTTTTGTAATCGTTATGTCCTCGTCCAAGGAGGATGCGTTATCCCCAGAAGAGCTGAGGAAAAGACTCTATCAAACATTTAAAAAAAACGGAGTGCTTGACACACTAAAAGTAAGTAACATTAACCTCAGAGAGGCCACATAACGTCGTCTTCGTAGACGTGTGGTCACTTTATTCACTAATGCACCTTGTTCCTCTTCTCCTTTGGTTCTGATCCAGGTGCAGCTGAGGAATCAGCTCATCCAGGAGTTGAAGAGTCCACATTCCAAGGGACAAAATCCAGCTCTCAGGCCCCCACACGGGACATCCGATACTCTTTTACTTTCAGCTTGCAACACTATAGTAGCCGATCACCTCCGTACTTTAGGGTATGAGTACACACTTTCTGTATTCTGCCCCGAGAGTGGTGTGTGTAAGGACAAGGTGTGTATGACTGCTTTTATTCCCTTCTGCAGTTTTATGGTGATTCACAACCACCAATGTATTCTACGTGGTTTTTAGTTATTTACAAATAAAATTCTGACATTTGCCTTGCCTTTGCATTCAGCATCCCTTTAGTCTGAC